>NC_134360.1:39782821-40063723 GCF_048569485.1 Anomaloglossus baeobatrachus
CGGTGAGAGTAAGGTATATATTCCCCCGACCTCCGCGGGCGGAATATATAAAATCTCCCCGAATCTCACTGGCCTCCCCACAATAATCCTTGGCACAATTCGCTGCCACCAACCGCTTCACGGTAACTATTAGCCGAACACCCAGACGTGGGATTCAAGATCGAGATAACAGAACAGCCCAAGATTAATTATATAATTTAATCAGCCTAAAGCACACTAGAAACTACAATATATACAATAGGGAATCTACAGAATATACATATGTCAGAGTACAGTTACAGATAAAGCATGGGTTACAAACAGGTATACAATTACATCAGTTACCTTGTGTGTCTGGCCACAGGGGGGCGCTGTAGACCAGGTTTCTAGGATTCTTCCCACAGATGTTTCCCAACCAGGCCCCCGAGCAGAAGAACACTGGAAAATGGCCGAAGTAGGGTTATCAACCTGGGCAGATCCAGGTCCCCTCCTACCTTAGTGACCTCACAGGGAAGCACTGCCACTCCCCCTGCATGGATCAGAATTATCCAGCAAAGGGGATATTGGCCATGACTTTGCCTGGGAGCGTCGTAGGCAGACGCCAATGCTCTCATTGTGACAGTTATGAATTTAGCTACAGAACGAGGGGACTCATGACCTGTCTACGAGTTCCCATATGGCTGATATCACGCCTGGGGTATTTCCCAAGCTCCCCCTTCCATAAAAAAGGTGTGCCAGCATCGTCCGCCTGCGCAAACACCATTTTTATGGTTGCCATATTTATCGGAGATATGGCTTGCGAGATATGAACCATTTTTTACTGGAGTCGTTCTGTCTGGCTACTTCCAAGCCTTGCTAATGAGATACAACTCTTGTTACAGGGTGACGGCAGGGAGTCATCCTGGGTCCATTGTCCTCACATCATCTCATCTCCATATCAGAGGAGATGGCTGTTGGAGGTGTAAGTGGGATGTGACACCTTCACAGATGCTGGACATTTGAGCACAAGAAGGGAGGGGGGCACTGCCAGGGAGTGATGAGAGCAATTATGACTTCTAGTCATAATTCCTCTTCATATCCCAGGATTTACCTCACACCTCCCCCCTTTTTAGGGCGCTAGGGGGCAGCACACTCCGGTGTTCCCCCGTGCGCCCGTCCGCGACCTCTCCTTGTCGGGACAGCCCGTCTGCGTTACCGTGGTCACGGCCCCTTTTGTGGCGAATGGTGAAGTCGTATTGCTGGAGCGCAAGGCTCCATCGCAACAATCGCCCATTCGTCCCAGAGACGGTGTGCAACCAGCTGAGGGGATTGTGGTCCGTCTCCACGATGAAGTGGCGCCCGTATAGATAGGGTTGCAGACGCTGCAGGGCCCACACTATGGCCAGGCACTCCTTCTCCATTGTAGAATAGGCCACTTCCCTTGGTAACAGCTTCCTGCTCAGGTACAAGACTGGGTGCTCTTGGCTCGCAGAGTCCACCTGGCTGAGCACCGCACCGAGGCCGAAGTCACTGGCGTCGGTCTGTACTACAAACGGCCGCGTGAAGTCGGCTGCCTGTAGCACGGGCGGGCTGGACAGGGCGTCCTTTAGGGCCCGGAAGGCTGTCTCGCAGTCCATTGTCCAATCGACTGCAGAGGGCAGCTTCTTCTTGGTGAGGTCCGTCAAGGGCTTTGCCAGGCTACTATAGCATGGAACAAACCTCCTATAGTACCCAGCGGTCCCCAAGAAGGACATCACCTGCTTCTTGGTCCTGGGGGTGGGCCAGGATGCGATGGCCTCCACTTTCTCAGGCTCGGGCTTCAGCGTTCCCCCACCTACCCGGTGACCGAGGTACTGGACCTCGCTCATGGCCAGCTGACACTTTCCCGGCTTGATGGTCAAACCTGCCCGGTGGATCCGCCTGAGCACCTGTGCTAGATGCTCTAGGTGGTCCTCCCAGGTGGGACTGAAGACGGCAATGTCATCCAGGTACGCGGCCGCGTACCCTTCAAGTCCCTTGAGCAGGGTGTTGACCATCCGCTGGAAAGTGGCAGGGGCATTCCTCATCCCGAATGGCATCACCGTGGACTCGTACAGTCCAAATGGGGTAATAAAGGCAGAGCGTTCCCTGGCCTTGCGAGTCAGGGGGATCTGCCAATATCCCCGGCTCAGGTCCATGATGGTCAGGTACTGAGCCCCGGCCAACTGATCGAGCAGGTCATCGATGCGTGGCATTGGGTACGCATCGGCGACCGTGACAGCATTGAGCCCCCTGTAGTCCACGCAGAACCGAGTGGTTCGGTCCTTCTTAGGGACGAGGACTACAGGCGAGGCCCAAGCGCTGTTGGATGCCTGGATCACCCCCAGCTCCAGCATCTCGTCAATCTCCTGGCGCATGTGTTGCTGCACCTCCAGGGAGACCCGATATGCTGAACGCCGGATCGGGGGATGATCCCCAGTGTCCACGTGATGGACAGCCAAGTCAGTCCTTCCGGGCTGGTTGGTAAACAACCCCCGGAAGGGGTGTAGGGTGGCCCACAGCTGGGACCGTTGGTCCTCCAAGAGCTGGTGGCCAACCTCCACATCCTCAATGGATCCGCCTGCCCTAACCTGGGCTAGCATATCCAAGAGGGTTTCCGCTTCTCCCTCCTCGGGCAGGTTGCACACGGGGAGCGCACATGCCTCCCGCTCATGATGTGCCTTCATCATGTTCACATGGAAGGGCTTCCGCCTTCCACGGGCAGGGTCCAGGGTGACCAGGTACGTCACAGGGTTGAGCTGCTGGTACACGAGGTATGGGCCTTCCCAGGCTGCCTGAAGCTTGTCCTGTGGTACGGGGACCAGTACCCACACCTTTTGACCCACTTGGTAGGTCCTCTCACAAGCGTTCTGGTCGTACCAACGCTTCTGATCGGCCTGGGCTTGAGCCATATTGTCGTGTACCAGTTGCGTCAAGGCCTGCATTTTGTCCCGGAAGCACATGACATACTCGATGACCGACACTCCAGGGGTGGCCAAATCCCCTTCCCAAGCCTCTTTCACCAGAGCCAGGGGGCCCCGCACACGTCGCCCGTACAGGAGCTCAAACGGTGAGAATCCTGTTGAGGCCTGTGGAACCTCCCGGTAAGCAAATAACAGGTGTGGGAGATACCGCTCCCAGTCACGCCCATGGGAGTCGACCAACATCTTAAGCATCTGCTTTAAGGTGCCATTGAACCGCTCGCACAGGCCATTAGTCTGTGGATGGTACGGGCTGGCCACCAGATGTCGCACCTGGACTTGCTTACAGAGGGCCTCCATCAGCTGGGACATGAATTGGGTCCCCCGGTCAGTGAGCATTTCCTGGGGAAAACCCACTCGGGAGAAAATCTCCAGCAATGCGGTGGCCACCTTGTCAGCCCGAATGGACGACAAGGCCACTGCTTCTGGGTACCGGGTGGCATAGTCCACTACCGTCAGTATGAAGCGTTTCCTGGAGCTGCTGGGGATGGCCAGCGGGCCGACCAGATCCACAGCCACCCTCCTGAAAGGCTCATCGATGATTGGCAGAGATACTAGTGGGGCTTTGGGGTGTGGCCCCGCCTTCCCCACTCTCTGACAGGTTTCACACGAACGGCAGTAGGCAGCCACATCGGCCCCCATTTTTGGCCAGTAGAAATGCTGGTTTAACCTGGCCTTGGTCTTAGCGATCCCTAGGTGTCCGGCCATCGGAATCTCATGTGCGATCCGCAACAACTCCGTCCGGAACGGATAGGGTACCACCAACTGTCGGTCCCTGGGCCACGCCTCCGGTGAACCCTGCTGGACCGTGGCCCGGTACAGCCGTCCTTGGTCCCAGACCACTCGCTCCGGGTCCGAGTCCGAGGGAGGCTGTGCCGCCTGCTCCTTTAGAGCTTTCAGGCTGTCGTCAGCTTCTAACGCTGCCTGAAACCCCTGACTAGATGTGGCCAGAATCGACGAGACTGTCACATCTTCGGTCAGTACCCCCGGGACCTGTGTCCTGGCCTCCACCTGACTCGGCTGCCACTTGGTCAGAAGGGGAAGAGCTATCGGACCTCCGGGAGGCCCCTTGGCTTCCAGCACTCCCACTGCGGGTGACAGCGGCCACAGCCGCTGCGACCGTGGGTCGTGCCTGCTCCTCCTCCGTTCCTGACCAAGTCGCCGGTTCAGGCAGACCTACCTGGCTTCCTGACACCCCGGTTGTGGGGGAACCCTGCACCGAGATCTTACCTGGGAGCACTTCCGCTCCTGGACCGGCCCCAATCTCACCTGCCTGTTCCCCCCCTGCAGCAACAGAACCCCGCTGTGAAATCTCTGGGGACCCCACATTTGCTGTGGTAGCCCCCACCCCACACACTGGTCCTCCCCCTGCAGCACCCTGCTCTCTGCTTATCCCTGCAGAGGGCAGCAGATCCCAGCTCACAGGCTGGTTACTTGTAGAGGCATTGTCACACCTTTCTCTGACCCCCTCCCCTGTCACAGCTGCAGCTGCGTGTGTGTCTATGGTGTCTGTGCAAGCAGAAATATCAGAGTTCACTCCCTCCTCCCTTACATCATTCATAGATAACACATTAACATTGTCCGGAGGCACGTCAGCACTGGCTGAAGGTTCAGCCTTTGGGGCGGGGCCAAACTGGGAGGTTATTTGCCCCAAATCTGTCCCAAGTAGCACGTTTGCAGGGATCCGATCAGTTACCCCCACCTCCCTCACCCCTCGCCCTGCGCCCCAGTCCACATAAATGTCAGCAACAGGCAGCGCCGGGTCAATGCCTCCAATCCCGGAGACAGCGAGGGTTTTTCCAGGGATCAAGTCTTGGGGGGACACCATCTCAGGCCGCACCAGAGTCACCTCCGAGGCGCTGTCTCGCAGTCCTATGGTCACAGACTGGCCGACGGTGACAGGTTGGAAGCTGTCCAGGGACCTACCACCACCCCCACCCACACAATACACCTTGGGCGGCCCTTGGGACGGGGACGGAGCCGGGGCCTTGGGACGCTGAGGGCACATGGCCTTGAAGTGTCCAGGTAGGTTGCACTGGTGGCACCGTCTTGGTTCTGCCACGGGCCTGGAGAGGGGAGTTGAGGGGGACACCCCCTGCAGTCTAGGGGCAGGTGGGGCAGTCGCAGAGTTCATCTTACCCCCTCTCCAGGTGCTGCTGGTGGCTGCTCTCCTGGCTTCAGGAGCCCGATTGTTGGTGTAGTCATCTGCCAGGGCAGCTGTAGCCGTGGATCCCTTTGGCTTCTGGTCTCGGATGAACTGGCGGAGATCCTCAGGGCAGTTCCACAAGAGTTGCTCCGTGATGAACAAGTCCAGGATCTCCGGTCCGGTGGAAAGCTGCAGGCCTTGGGTCCAGTGGTCGGCAGCTCGGGCAAGTGCCCGCCGGTGGTCAGCCCAGGAGTCCTTTGGTCCCTTCTGTAGCGTCCGGAACTTCTTGCGGTAGGACTCCGGGGTGAGGTTGTACTGTTGGATCAGGGCCCGCTTGATGGTGTCGTAGCCCTGATCCGCCTCAGCAGGCAAGTCCCCAAGGATATCCAGGGCCTTACCCCTTAAACGGGGGGTCAGGTATTTGGCCCACTGGTCCTTGTTCAGATGATGCTGCAAGCAAGTCCGTTCAAAAGCAGTCAAGAAAGAGTCCAAGTCTCCATCCTTCTCCAGCACTGGGAAGTCCTCAACACGGACCTTTGGAAGTTTGGTGTCTGGAAGGTCACGGGTGGCTGATGAGGGCCGGAGCTGAGCTAGCTGCAGCTGGTAGTTACGCTCTGCCTGGCGCTCTTCACGCGCTGCTTGCCGCTCACGCTCGGCCATGAGTTCCTTGTAGCCCTCCCGGTCTCCAGCCTGGCGTAGGGCCATAGCCATTTGAAGAAGGCTATCCGAGCCTCCCAGGCTCGGTGGAATGGCACGTGGTGATCTGCGGCCCGCTGCGGAGCCTGGTGATTCACTGTCCATTGCAGAGCGGAGGGCTGGCATCTGGCTCGTTGAGGACCCTTGGGCGAGCTGCTCCTCATCTTGTCCAGCAGTGCCCGGTTGTGCAATGTCCTCTGCAGAGCTGTTTTCTGGCGTCGAGCTCCTGGAGGACTCGTGGGCAACCTCCTCATTGCTGTCCACAGCACCGTCCTCCCTCTCTTCGGCTCCTGCTTTAGCATTGGCCAGTTGCATAGCTCTGCTCCTGGTGCCATCAGCCATTCTTGCAGACTTTTGGTCACTGACACAGAACTGACACCTGATGCCTCCACACACCTTACAGTATCTGCACTCTGACACACTAGTGTTGAGCTGGTCTGAAGACCCCAGCAGCCACAGCTGCTGCAGGCAGTCTTTAGTGTCTGGGAGTATGGGTCTCACACTCACACACACTATTATCTCGATCCCACCGCTATGCCACCAATATGTCACAAACCACCGGGGGGGTCACTCAGAAATCCCCCGCGCTGGCTACCAGTACGTCACAATCGGGGGGTAGCAAGGGGGTGTCACCCCTCCTTTATACCTCCCGACAGACAGAGCACATGACGCGCTCTCTAGCGCCCCTCTTATAGTCAGGCCAATTATGGAATTGCCCGACCATAAGCAAGGAGGCCGCTATACTACTTATGCCGATTATTGCAGGGTCCCCGGTGAGAGTAAGGTATATATTCCCCCGACCTCCGCGGGCGGAATATATAAAATCTCCCCGAATCTCACTGGCCTCCCCACAATAATCCTTGGCACAATTCGCTGCCACCAACCGCTTCACGGTAACTATTAGCCGAACACCCAGACGTGGGATTCAAGATCGAGATAACAGAACAGCCCAAGATTAATTATATAATTTAATCAGCCTAAAGCACACTAGAAACTACAATATATACAATAGGGAATCTACAGAATATACATATGTCAGAGTACAGTTACAGATAAAGCATGGGTTACAAACAGGTATACAATTACATCAGTTACCTTGTGTGTCTGGCCACAGGGGGGCGCTGTAGACCAGGTTTCTAGGATTCTTCCCACAGATGTTTCCCAACCAGGCCCCCGAGCAGAAGAACACTGGAAAATGGCCGAAGTAGGGTTATCAACCTGGGCAGATCCAGGTCCCCTCCTACCTTAGTGACCTCACAGGGAAGCACTGCCACTCCCCCTGCATGGATCAGAATTATCCAGCAAAGGGGATATTGGCCATAACTTTGCCTGGGAGCGTCGTAGGCAGACGCCAATGCTCTCATTGTGACAGTTATGAATTTAGCTACAGAACGAGGGGACTCATGACCTGTCTACGAGTTCCCATATGGCTGATATCACGCCTGGGGTATTTCCCAAGCTCCCCCTTCCATAAAAAAGGTGTGCCAGCATCGTCCGCCTGCGCAAACACCATTTTTATGGTTGCCATATTTATCGGAGATATGGCTTGCGAGATATGAACCATTTTTTACTGGAGTCGTTCTGTCTGGCTACTTCCAAGCCTTGCTAATGAGATACAACTCTTGTTACAGGGTGACGGCAGGGAGTCATCCTGGGTCCATTGTCCTCACATCATCTCATCTCCATATCAGAGGAGATGGCTGTTGGAGGTGTAAGTGGGATGTGACACCTTCACAGATGCTGGACATTTGAGCACAAGAAGGGAGGGGGGCACTGCCAGGGAGTGATGAGAGCAATTATGACTTCTAGTCATAATTCCTCTTCATATCCCAGGATTTACCTCACAGACGCATGTTAAAAAAAACGTAGAGTGAAAGCAGCCTCAGTCATAAAACAGCTGACAGGAGCAAAAGTTCCAACCTCTCCATCACATTGTCAGAACAAGCTCACCGACAGATTCTCCGTTAACTCATTACTACAACCAGCAATGGACAGTGCACCAAAGAATGCTATAGAAGTCAAATGGTGCCATATTTTTAATTAAATAAATACCCAAATACATAACACATACATATACATATATATTTTTTTTATTTATTTTTCATTTTTCCAAAAGATGAACACCTTCTTCAAGGGACATCATTGTTTGGATGTAGTGATGACACAGTGGGCACCCAAACCCTTTTAGGCACTTTATCTTTTAAAGCTCACTGACCATACGTCGCCCTGGTTCTAGTCCACCAAGCAAAGCCAACGCACCTATGCAGCGGCTATGTCATTACCTGTGTCCTTCTGGTGTCAGGATATTCTTCAGCCATTCGTAGGTCATAAAGTACATTCCGCTCGCCGGCACATCTAGGACACAAAGTTCAGCAGACAATCATTAACTGACAGCAGACAATAGAAAACCCAACACAAACATGGCTACCCCAGAGATGGTCACCCACGTTCTCTATAGCCCTGAGGCCAAGCTGCCTACTTGAGGATTGATACATCCACTGATAATATATCGCTTCTTGACTGAGCAGATCTGCCATTCAGGAGCCTGAGAAAGCTGATATATTGGTCCTACAATGGTTGTCAGTGGTCACACAGCTTTCCCAGATGCAGATAGTAAAGAGAATTTTTAAAGGGGTGGGGGGTTCACATCTTCCAAAGATTGTAAATTTATCACCTATACAGAACTGGCTGATCGCTGTGGGCTTAGACCGGTGGAACCCCCAAAAATCCAAACAGGAGGAGGAGGTGGAGCATGTGCCCCTGTGCTCCGTTCATTGTCTACATCAGGGGTCAGGAACCTATGGCTCTTTTGATGGCCACATCAGTCTCGCAGACAAATCTTCCGGTTTGTAAGACGCACTTTTTTTTTGTCCTCCAAAACTGGGGGAAAAATGGGGGTGCGTCTTACAAACCGCATATGGCTTACCGGGGTGGCAGTGGTGGCGCAGGGTCGGTGATACTGCGGGCTCGTGGGGTGTCGCGGTGGCCTTCAGCATTGATCTGTGGACTGCTGGTGTGTGCGCAGATAGGACTCAGTGGCCATTTTCTTGAAGTCCATCGCATCGATTTGTGCATGCGCCGCAGCCATTTTCTTGAAGTCAATCTCGTTAACTGCGGGAGATTCAAAGCAGCCCACCAGATCAATGGCGCCCGCCCTGACAGGCCAAGAACCCGCAGCAGTATTGCCGACTAGCTGAACACTGACCCTCCTGAGTCGCGACACCCCCTCCTCCATGCCCGCAGCATCGCTTACCCTACCTCCTGGTACCTTGTGAGCTCCACCACCGCCGCTCCCCCCGGTGAGTATGGCTCTAACGGAATTATATCTTAAAATATGTGACGTTCATAGCGCTCTCAGCCACAAAAGGTTCCCGACCCCTGGTCTACATGGTGGCCGGATACTCATCTCTGGCAGTCCCATAAACAATGAATAGAGTTGAAGGGTGCATGCTCCACCTCTTCCTCTCGTTCTATGGATCGGTTGGGGTCCCAAAGATTGGACATCCAGTGATTAGGAAGTTATTCCCTATGCTATCAATAGGGGATAACTTTCAAAAGCGGAAAAGCCCCCTTTAATAGCGAGTGGTGTCTGATCTGTTGTACCTTCAAAGATCCTAAATAATAAAAGGGACTGTGACACCCCTGATACGTTCCCGCCATAAAGTAAGGAGCAGGCAGCACAGCAGCTCTGTGCACGGCCGGGGGATGGCGGGGGTCAGAGGTCCGCTGCGCAAACAATAGCGATCTCGCTTTCATTTTTGGTTCATTGTGGGTCCTTAGGTCAGACCCCTCACTAGTCATCCTTGTGATACGCCATCATCTTATAAAGATGGGAATACCCCTTAAAAAAAAGAGTTTAGTAAGGCAGCTTAAAAATTTCCCCGATTCTGCTCGGGAGCACTGGCCCCCAGTTGCTAAAGTGTTAGGACCCCCTTTTTACAGCGCAAAGACCTGAGAAGGCGGCTCAGGCCCTGGATGGCTCCAGATGAGCATGAAGAATACAATTAGCTACCAGGAAGCCAGCCTGACCTTGAATCAAGTCATTTACGTCCCGGATTTACAGAATTGTGCAGCCGTGACTCTGATTAGGATGTGGGATTTAATCAGTGTAATGGTCGCATATCGCTCCCGAATCTCATTATCTGCAGAAAGGGGGTTGTCAATGCTAACGCCAAGTGCCGCGGCGATAATTAGTGAAGGGTCCCCCTAAATCCGGGTGTATAAATACAGGCTGAAATCTCCGGCTCTGCGATGGCGCCCCCTGGTGTTTTTTACCGATAATTGCAGTGCGATTCCCCATCATACACACCTCTCATGAGCGTCAGCACCGTGCCCTTGTATATCCCTCTGATTCCAGCCTCTCTGTAGATTTGCTTGGCGCAGTCCATGGGGCCGGCATATTTCACTTCTCCAGTGGCCGCCTGGATCTGAAAGATAAAAGCATATTTAAAAGAGATTTTCGAGCAGGTTCGGACCTAACAGTCCAGGATAGTAAGGTAGGGGTGAGGCGGCCATTATCTTTAGTCGCTGCCATGATCAATGAATCGATTCTTTGCCTTCACGATTCTAATTTATGACCATGAAGCCTTTAAGGGATGAGATAAAATCATAAAACTTAAACAAGTCATAAAAGATTAAAAGAGAGATAGTGCCGCAGGGTTTAGAGGGGGCGCAATAGGCACCAGAATGAGCTCAAATCACTTAAATGCCACTAGCAAACAACCATAGCAGCATTTAAGTGGTTAAATTCTGCTGTTATGGGCAGAGGCCGACGGTATAACTCAGCTGGTACCCATAGTGTATGGTGCTGGCTCATCTACTGAGCATGCTCCATACACATGCGCTCTCGGATATATACACTGGAGATCAAAATTAGAGAACAATGTATGATAAGTTGCTTTTTTCAGAAATAATGTAATCTACATTGATCAACATATGAAGGTTTTTTGTAAGGGGTGCACCATGCCACTAGAACAGTGTGTGACAAAAGATCCAAAGTTTATTAACATAAAACCTTTATTTTGCTCAAAACGTGATGATCATAATTAGAGAACAGCAATGACTGTAGAGAGAAAGATGATCAGTAAATGTTCTGCAGATAACAACAGGTACAATCAGTAGGACGTGCACCGGTGAATGACTTCAGCACATCTGCGGCCACAGGACATCACTAGGCTCTCACACTGCTCTGGTGGGATTTTGGTCCACTCTTCTTCCAGTCTCTTCCACAGTTCTTTGACTGTTGTGGGTTTCTTGGCCATAACTTTGTCACCAAGGATTTTTTTTTAGAGGTTTTCTATTGGGTTTAGATCAGGACTCTGTGCTGCCATTTCATTGTTTTAAAGGAACTGCTTTCCCCGTTTTGCTGTGTGAGAGGAGCCATTGTCCCGAATGAAAATTGAGTAATGAACACAAGTAAGGAGCCGCATGTTGTGAAGAAGGTTCTGATCCACACTTACATTCACTCTGCCATGTAGCTGTACGAGAGGTCCAACTCCTGCTGCAGAAAACATTCCCCAAACCATAACACTTCCTCCATCACCTTTCACTGACTTCTTAAACTTTGGGTTCAGTCTTTCCCCAGTTTGTGGACGAATATAATATTTCCCATCAGACCCAAATAAATTAAACTTGCTTTCATCACTAAAATGAACTGTGGACCACTTCTCTGATCACACAACATGATACTCACCAAAGGTGAGTCTAGCCTTGTGATTCTTTCTGCTAACGAAAGGTTTGGTCACTGCAGAATGGGCTTTCAGTCCAAATGCTCTTAAACATCGTGACACTGTATGACGAGACAGATCCTTACCCTGTTTAGTGCTGAGCTAGTGAGCAATTCCAGTTGCAGTGCTGAAACAATTACCCATGGAAAATCTCCGCATTATCCTGTCCTCTCTTGCGTTTGTCTTTCGAGGGTGACCTACTTCGGGGACTAGAAAGAGTTTGTGATGTTGTTAAGATGCAATATTCTTGAAATCACAGACTTGCAATGACCAACTTCTCTTGCTATGGCCGACAGGGTCACTCCTTTGGCCTTCATCTGGATGACCGGCTGCCAGAGGGTTTCAGTCACTTTTGAACAGCACACCATTTTTGCAAAGTCAGTGCAAACTGTAAAGTTAGGCTGCCAGTTACATAGGGTTTGTCAGATAATCTGGCACCTGGTGCTAATTTCCTTAATTAACACCAATAACGTGCAGGGATCTGAAAGTGTTCTCTAATTTTGATCTGTGTTCTTTTTCATTTATCTCATTTACATTTTTATTATCTGCTTTACAATAAATTAAATTTACGAAATGAGCAGAAAACACTGCTAGTTTCCTCATGTTAGCATATAATCACATAGAACTACACAATAACCACAAAATTTAGGAAATTGTGCGGAGTTCTCTAATAATGATCTCCAGTGTACATCATGGACGGGGAAGGGGTTAATGATAGCAGAGGTGCGATATATGGGGACACTTATGGCTGCAGAAGGTCCTCATTGATAAGCACAACATCGCCATCTTCTGCCCATGAGAAGGAATTACAGGACGACAAACAAAAACTACATGTCCCATGATGCATTTTGCCTTTTCCGTACCTGTAATAGGCACTTGATTCTCTCACCAGGTGCCATGATCGCCGTCGTGAAGACCCCGGATAACATGCCGGCCGCGAACAGCTGGGGATACCTAGAACAAGACAGATATATAGTCGCAGGGAAAAGCAGAAGCTGGCATCACAATGCATCCAGTCCATAGAAGACTGGACTAGTACTGGGCAGAACGGAGGGTGATGGTTCAGATACCATGAACACACGGGCACAGACTATGGACACTGATGGCCGGGCACACATACCTTACACAGGAGGGCGGAGGTAGGGGTGCCACGAACAAGCCCCTCCAGTATCCAATGCCTAGAAAAGCAGCAATTAAGACAGAGGGGCAACCGGAAGATCAAGGTATTAAGGTCACATATTGTACTAATGGGACATTAAAGCCTACTTGTTCTGTACATGCTGTTGCTCTCTGTTATCAGCCATTTGAAGTTGGGGAAAGAAGTCTGGGACTATCTTGGTCCAATTACTACTCTTTCTTGCCTATTTGGATACAGTCACATTGATGTGTCTCTTTAGGTTCAGCTGATTGTACAGTATACCTGCTTGCTGTCAGTGAATGAACCTAGTACAGCCCAGATCAGGTCTTGCTGCAAGTGCCGAGGTTTGTGATGGGGAAAATCGGTCCTCTGAGTAATTACCCAGAGCAGCCACAACAAGAGCGCAGCAGCCGCAGAGAACAACGCAAGGGCCGGCAGAGCGCAGCAGCCGCACGGAGAAACGCCGGGGCGTGCAGAGCGCAGCAGGAGACGGACAGAACGACTCCGGGGCGGGAAGAGCGCAGCAGGAGACGGACAGAACGACTCCGGGGCGGGAAGAGCGCAGCAGGAGACGGACAGAACGACTCCGGGGCGGGAAGAGCGCAGGAGACGGACAGAACGACTCCGGGGCGGGAAGAGCGCAGGAGACGGACAGAACGACTCCGGGGCGGGAAGAGCGCAGGAGACGGACAGAACGACTCCGGGGCGGGAAGAGCGCAGCAGGAGATGGACAGAACGACTCCGGGGCGGGAAGAGCGCAGCAGGAGATGGACAGAACGACTCCGGGGCGGGAAGAGCGCAGCAGGAGATGGACAGAACGACTCCGGGGCGGGAAGAGCGCAGCAGGAGACGGACAGAACGACTCCGGGGCGGGAAGAGCGCAGCAGGAGACGGACAGAACGACTCCGGGGCGGGAAGAGCGCAGCAGGAGACGGACAGAACGACTCCGGGGCGGGAAGAGCGCAGCAGGAGACGGACAGAACGACTCCGGGGCGGGAAGAGCGCAGCAGGAGACGGACAGAACGACTCCGGGGCGGGAAGAGCGCAGCAGGAGACGGACAGAACAACTCCGGGGCGGGAAGAGCGCAGGAGACGGACAGAACGACTCCGGGGCGGGAAGAGCGCAGGAGACGGACAGAACGACTCCGGGGCGGGAAGAGCGCAGGAGACGGACAGAACGACTCCGGGGCGGGAAGAGCACAGGAAACGGACAGAACGACAGAGCTATGACAAAAGGGTGCTATGCAGAATATCGCAGCTATGATAGGAAGGTGACAGAGTCCAAACCTTGCTATCTCAGAGGGTCCCACACATTAGGCCGGTGGGTGCTTTGTTAGGTCTGGTCGGTGGACAATGTTATACTGGACACGCTCTGCCAATAAACCTGCTGCGTTCTTTACAAGGCTGTCAGGTGCCTCATTATAATAACTAAACATTAATTAGCAGCAATTATATTCATGAAGTGACGGGAGGAGAAAGTCGCTGCTGAACGATGAAAACATCAGATGATTATATTCCCTTA
The DNA here is from genome assembly GCF_048569485.1 of Anomaloglossus baeobatrachus. Lineage (NCBI taxonomy): Eukaryota > Metazoa > Chordata > Amphibia > Anura > Aromobatidae > Anomaloglossus > Anomaloglossus baeobatrachus. The sequence goes on from NC_134360.1 coordinate 39,797,007, forward strand.
AAGTTAAAAAGTAGCAAAGTCCGTGTCTTACGTCAGAATTTCTTCCGGATGCTTCTGCTGGAGTTTCTTCCCAAGACCAAAACCGAAAAAGCAAACTGCAAACATTGGGGTGACCCCGATGATGGGGGCCGCCATCCCCTTGTACAGACCCTTGACTCCCTGAAGCAAAAATGATAAGTAGAGAGTTACTTCCCTGGAGAAGACAGAAGTCATTACACCAGGATGGGCTATCTCTGCAGGGATAAGCGTCCATCAGTTACTATGTATTCCGCTTATCTCCAGCAATCCTTTCTGATAACTGCTGCCATATTTCGCGGTGGCTCTGTGGTTAGCACTGCTGCCATATTTCGCGGTGGCTCAGTGGTTAGCACTGCTGCCATATTTCGCGGTGGCTCAGTGGTTAGCACTGCAGTCTTGTGGTGGCTCAGTGGTTAGCACTGCAGTCTTGCAGCGCTGGGGTCCTGGGTTTAAATCCCACCAAGAACACCATCTGCAAGGAGTTTGTATGTTCTCCCCGTGTTTGCGTGGGTTTGCTCCGGGTTCTCCGGTTTCCTCCCACACTCCAAAAACATACACATAGGGACTCTAGATTGTGAGCCCCAATGGGGACAGTGTTGCCAATGTATGTAAAGCGCTGTGGAATTAACAGCGCTATATAAATGAATAAATATTATATTTCCCTTATTGGCAGGGGGAGATAATGAAAGCCCCCCGTGATTGCTCCCACATTAGCATAGTGCAGACATCCCCTAAACCCAACAGCTGTTCCTTTAATCTTCATAGATAGATAAGGTCGGATAATGATTGTAAACACAAGTACTTTTGCAATTTATTACTTATAAAAAATAAATCAATAATGAGATATTAACACTTATGTCCTTTTGTTTACAGTTTGTTGCCTAGGAGACCGACCACTGACACGGTCTAGCTTATAAACACAGGCCAAAATTAGGAGGTAAGGCCCCTTTCAGACGTCTGTGTTTAATCAGGTACGAGCCACACGCATCGGTATGGTCATATGTGTGTCACGCATGTGACATGTACTAGAGAAAACACGAGTCTTTGAAATAAAAAGATTTTCTATAGTCACCTGTATCCAGCGCTGATTTTTCGGCTCTGCTGTCTCCTGCTTCTGACCCCCGCTCATTATATTCATTGATTATTCACTGCACTGAGGATCTGGAAGCCTGAGCATCGCGGGGAACAGCATCGCCAGTGACAGGTGAGTATCCAGCAAACACTGTCTGTGCAGTGACATCTAGGAGGTCATCAGAGTTCCCAATGAACTCTGATGACCTCCTGATAACACCCCCTCAATAGTGGGTGACTTCACGGATTCATCGGCGTTCATTGGGAACTCTGGCGACCTCCTGGACGTCACTGCACACACACTGCTTGCTGAATACTCACCTGTCACTGGCGATGCTCCGGCTTCCAGATCCTCAGTGCAGTGAATAATCAATGAATATAATGAGCGGGGGTCAGAAGCAGGAGGCAGCAGAGCAGAAGAAAACAGCGCTGGATACAGGTGAATATAGAAAACCTTTTTATTTCAAAGACGCGTGTTTTCTCCGGTACGTGTCACATGGATCACATCAGTGTGCGATCCGTGTGACAGCCATACTGCCGGAGAAGAAACGGACATGTCTCAGTGTGTGCGCATGCGGGGCCATACGGTCCATGTGAAAAACACGACCGTGTGAGTACCACCATAGAATAACATGGGTACGGGTGGCATCCGTGTAAAAAATGGATGTCACACATACCTGAAACACGGACGTCTGAAAGGGGCCTAACAGAGAGATCCCAGCCAGTTTCATAACAGTGCTTACAAGCCCAAGAGTAAGATTGTAAGCCCAGTGTATATTCTCCTTCCTTGCAGCGGTCATCGGTCTCCAAGGCAACAAGATGTTAACAAAAAAAAAAAAATGTTAATATCTCAAGAACGCCGGAACATTTTATTATGCAGTAAACTGCAAAATTGCATACACTATCCAAAATATTTGGCAAACAATAAAAGAATCCATTCTTCCGAGACAATGATAAGCGGCGACATCTTCCTATAATGCCGCAGTTACTGCATGAAGCCACATGAGGCACCAGTTACTGGTAGGGGTACAGATTGGGGTTCAGAGACCCCTATAGACAGGACCGTCCTTCATGTAAGAAGCTGGGGGCCACATGATGGCCATAGGGACCATACCTCATTTATAAGAGTCTTCTTGAAGCAGTCGAAGGTCCCCGAGTACAGAGGGGTCTGCCCCGGGCCCGGCTTCACCTGTGTCTGAATCCGAACCTACAACATGAAAAACAAAAAATAAGAATATTTACAAAGTGAGGGGGACACAAACTTTTTGAGGGGAGGGGGAAGAGGTTAGAGTTTCTCCATGATCTGAGAATATTATGTGCATCCATTCCTGCGACCCGAGGCCTTTCCCCAAACCCTAAATGGCGGCGCCGCTTATCTTTCCCCATCAGAGCGCCCAGAAACAAAGTTTAGAAATCTGTTTAAGGCCCTGTGCGCACTAGGCGTTTTTACCCACGGATTTACCCGCGGTTTTGCTGCGGAAATTTCTTGAGAAATGTTTGTATTCTTCCTGCAGACATTTCCCAGCAAAACCTATGGGAAAAAAAAATATCTGTGCGCACACTGCGTTTTTTTCCTCAAGAAAATTCTTTGTGAAGATTTTCTTGAGAAAATTTCTTGAGAAAATGTGCATGTCACTTCTTTTCCGTAGATACCTGCGGTATTTCACTCCATTCACTGTAATGTAATCGCGAAATACCGGGGGTATACCGCAGGTAGCAAATGATGTGCGGTATACCCCCGGTATAGCCGCGATTTACCCTCGGTAATGTTCATCACTGCCTGCGGTTTTGCAGGAAGTGATGTCATTATGACAGAAGAGGAAGCGGAGCAGAGTAAACACACACATCACACTCCCTGGACGCCGCACAGAAGCGCTTCCGTGTGACCTCCAGGTGCCCGTGCAGTCTGTGTCCCGCTCCAGCCCCGCCGCTGCCAGCACAGCAGTGTCAGTGTCTGCCCGCAGTGTGTCAGTGTCTGCCCGCAGTATCAGCAGCTTGTCACGCTGCAGCACAGGCAGACACTGACACATTGCAGTGCATGCAGCCGAGGAGATGACGGGCGCTGCTGTCAGGAGGTGAGATGAGATCATTACCTGCTGTGACGATCTCCTGCCTCCTGACGTCACCGATGTCACTGCCGTCTATACCCGCGGCCAGAGACTGTCACTAGCGGTGACGTCACGGGCTCTCGCGATACTGCTGAGAACACGGCGGGCATAGAAGGCAGTGACAGCGCTGATGGCAGGACTGCAGAAGATCATCACTGCAGGTAATGATCTCATCTAACCTCCTGATGGCAGCGCTCGGCATCCCCTGCAGTGACCTGGGCTGACCTATTGATGTTAGCTCAGGTTACTGCACTGCTCTCCCAGCCAATGGGGAACCTTCTGTTCTTCACTTACTGGGACAGAGACTATGGTATGGATCGCCGTGGGCCCCCTCTCCCCCCCCCCTTATTGGATTACGTCGGACCCGGATTTGATTGTTCTTGTCAATAAATTGGTGAAAGAGGGAATGTGGGGAGTGTTTTTTCAAATAAAACTTTTTTTGTTGTCTATTTTTTATTTCTTACTGACTGGGTTGGTGATGTCGGGTATCTGATAGACGCGTGACATCACTAACCCCAGGGCTTGATGCCAGGTGACATTGCACATCTGGCATCAACCCCATATATTACCCCGTTTGCCACCGCACCAGGGCAACGGGATGAGTTGGGGCAAAGCGCCAGGATTGGCACGTCTAATGGATGCGCCACTTCTGGGGCGGCTGCAGCCTGCTATTTTTAGGCTGGGGAGTGTCCAATAACAGTGGACATCCCTAGTCTGAGAATATCAGACCTCAGCTGTCCGCTTTACCTAGGCTGGTAATCCAATATGGGGGGGGGATCCCACGTTTTTTGTTTTAAATTATTTATTTAATGTAAATTAACAGTGTGGGGTGCCCTCTGTTTTGGATTACCAGCCAAGGTGAAGCTGCCAGCTGTGGTCTGCAGCCGTCTTCTTTACCCTAGCTGGCTACAAAAGACGGGGGGACCCCACGTAATTTTTTTTTTTTTTTAATTATTTTTTGGCTAAATACAAGGCTAGGCACCCTTTAGTGCCACATGAAAGTCACTAAAGGGTGCCAGCTTAGAATATGCAGGGGGGTGGGACATTATATACAGTTAGGTCCAGAAATATTTGGACAGTGACACAAGTTTTGTTATTTTAGCTGTTTACAAAAACATGTTCAGAAATACAATTATATATATATAATATGGGCTGAAAGTGCACACTCCCAGCTGCAATATGAGAGTTTTCACATCCAAATCGGAGAAAGGGTTTAGGAATCATAGCTCTGTAATGCATAGCCTCCTCTTTTTCAAGGGACCAAAAGTAATTGGACAAGGGACTCTAAGGGCTGCAATTAACTCTGAAGGCGTCTCCCTCGTAAACCTGTAATCAATGAAGTAGTTAAAAGGTCTGGGGTTGATTACAGGTGTGTGGTTTTGCATTTGGAAGCTGTTGCTGTGACCAGACAACATGCGGTCTAAGGAACTCTCAATTGAGGTGAAGCAGAACATCCTGAGGCTGAAAAAAAAGAAAAAAAATCCATCAGAGAGATAGCAGACATGCTTGGAGTAGCAAAATCAACAGTCGGGTACATTCTGAGAAAAAAGGAATTGACTGGTGAGCTTGGGAACTCAAAAAGGCCTGGGCGTCCACGGATGACAACAGTGGTGGATGATCGCCGCATACTTTCTTTGGTGAAGAAGAACCCGTTCACAACATCAACTGAAGTCCAGAACACTCTCAGTGAAGTAGGTGTATCTGTCTCTAAGTCAACAGTAAAGAGAAGACTCCATGAAAGTAAATACAAAGGGTTCACATCTAGATGCAAACCATTCATCAATTCCAAAAATAGACAGGCTAGAGTTAAATTTGCTGAAAAACACCTCATGAAGCCAGCTCAGTTCTGGAAAAGTATTCTATGGACAGATGAGACCAAGATCAACCTGTACCAGAATGATGGGAAGAAAAAAGTTTGGAGAAGAAAGGGAACGGCACATGATCCAAGGCACACCACATCCTCTGTAAAATATGGTGGAGGCAACGTGATGGCATGGGCATGCATGGCTTTCAATGGCACTGGGTCACTTGTGTTTATTGATGACATAACAGCAGACAAGAGTAGCCGGATGAATTCTGAAGTGTACCGGGATATACTTTCACCCCAGATTCAGCCAAATGCCGCAAAGTTGATCGGACGGCGCTTCATAGTACAGATGGACAATGACCCCAAGCATACAGCCAAAGCTACCCAGGAGTTCATGAGTGCAAAAAAGTGGAACATTCTGCAATGGCCAAGTCAATCAACAGATCTTAACCCAATTGAGCATGCATTTCACTTGCTCAAATCCAGACTTAAGACGGAAAGACCCACAAACAAGCAAGACCTGAAGGCTGCGGCTGTAAAGGCCTGGCAAAGCATTAAGAAGGAGGAAACCCAGCGTTTGGTGATGTCCATGGGTTCCAGACTTAAGGCAGTGATTGCCTCCAAAGGATTCGCAACAAAATATTGAAAATAAAAATATTTTGTTTGGGTTTGGTTTATTTGCCCAATTACTTTTGACCTTCTAAAATGTGGAGTGTTTGTAAAGAAATGTGACAATTCCTACAATTTCTATCAGATATTTTTGTTCAAACCTTCAAATTAAACGTTACAATCTGCACTTGAATTCTGTTGTAGAGGTTTCATTTCAAATCCAATGTGGTGGCATGCAGAGCCCAACTCGCCAAAATTGTGTCACTGTCCAAATATTTCTGGACCTAACTGTAGGTCTTTCTCATCTATCTATTCATCTATCCATCTTTCCCTCTATCCATTATCTGTCTATCGATTATCTATCATCTATATTATTTATTGCAGTTCAGCATAAAAAAAACCGCAGGGACTAACCTGCGGAAAAACCGCGGCAAAAACACAGTTTTGGTGCGTTTTTTTTACCGCAGGTGCAGTAATCTTCAACTCCCAGAAGTTTCTCAAGAAATTTTATTGAGAAAAATCACTTTTCTAGTGCGCACAAAGCCTTAGTCCCTTCTGATAGATCTCAAAGAATAAAGATTAGAAAGTGTCACCGATGACCCAGGATCCAACGTGCAGTCACACAGAGCCGCCCTCTACCACCATAACCCTTCACCCAAAAAGTAGTGAGTGAGCTTGAGCGCCCCCTGCAGGTACGTCAGCTTTATGCACCATCTGAAGGCCACAGTGGTCGGGTATGGTCAGCACGAGGGGGATCGCCATGCAGACCCCCCAATACAGCGCTGTGTCACATGGCACCTAATGATTCCTCACGGTGACTCGTAAACCGTGCCAGTTGAATTTTCCGTTACAACTCACAGAATAGAGGCGAAGGACGACAGCGCCCCCGGCAATTCTCAGGAAGGTCGCAAAATTTCAGCTGTGAAATAGTCGCCGAAAAGTTGCACAAATGTTTTTCTCTGAGGATTGCAGAAACCCAGTGGGATTTTCAGATGCAAAACACTGCGGGAAACATCAGCGCTTTTTCTTAAGCTTTTATTTAGTTTCTTTTTTTTTTCTAAGGTCCCTTAAGTAACGAATAAACACTTTAAGGCATTTTTTTTCGCCTTTTGTCATAGACTTCCATTGTAAAATGCGGAGCGGCTTCCTAGGGACAAAGCATGCAGAATGTGCATTTTTGGAAACCTGAAGGGGTTAATAGATTCTGCAGACCTCACCTTTATAGTGTCCAGGGGATGTCCTGCAAACACCAGACACACGCCTCCAAAGCCCCCGGCGAAAAAGTTCTTCAAGGGGCTGACCACTTGTTGCTGCTGCTTCTTCTCAGCCATGATGACCGCAGTGTCCCGGGCACCGGACAGTGACAGCCGCCTCCCGCACTCAGAACAAGCTTTACACCGCGACCTTCGCCCTACTTTGCTTTGCAGACAACTGACCAATCAGAACAGCGGTTCCCGACAGCTACTAACCAATCAACAGCCTCCATATCAACCACTTCCGCCCTCCTTGCTGACTGACAGTCCTCTCCACTAATTATCGAGCGACTTTTTTAAAAGCCCCGCCCTTGCCCGACTCACTGAAGATGACGTCTGCCAAATTGGATGAATGACATTTCTGAAAACCTATCAACAAGCAGTTTTTTTCATAGAAACCACGCCTTTTTAAAGTGAGCGTATCCTGGTTAATTCACTATCGTCACTAGAGGTAAAAGAAGTGTCGCGTTTCCTGTCTCCGTTGCGGACAAGAGCAGTGAATGTTCATGTTCATGACGTTAAGAAAATGTGCGGCCTGAATCCGAGGAGCTCAGCTCAGTGCAGACTCCTGCTGACACCCGGGGCATGATCACGTGCTGCGCAGGAATCTGTATTCCGCCATGTTTGAAATGGGCAAAGTTATTTAAAGGAGTATACACATCACATGATGGAAAAATAATAATTAATAATAATGATAATAATAATGTTTTTATTATTATTTTACTATTAATACATCTTAAAGGAATTATTTGAAGAACCAAATGTGTATGGCGCAGCAGTGAGTATGATCGACCACTGTGACTGCTGTATATATTATAGGAGGTTCTGACTGCTATATATATATATATATATATATATATATATATATATATATACATGTATGTATATATACATGTATGTATATATACAAGTATGTGTATATATATATATATATATATATATATATATATGTATATATACATGTATGTATGTATATATATGTATATATACATGTATGTATATATCTATGTATATATACATGTATGTATATATATATGTATATATACATGTATATATATATATTATAGGAGGCTGTGACTGCTGTATATATTACAGAAGTGTTGTGAATGTCATCCGAGTGGGTGAATCTGTGACTCAGACAGGTGTTGGAGTTAATTGGGAATTCAGGAAGTCCTATTGAAGATCTGCCTAGTGTATTTAAAAGAGCATTTTCTACCTGGTGGCTGGTTATAGCTGTTTTATTGCTGCTTCTGAAGATGGCTGGGAGTTTTCCCTTCAGTTTCTCCCATTTGTTCTGTGACTGAATCTACTCCAGATAAGTTTTCTAGTTTCTGTGCTTAATTGCTGAAATTGCACTTTAGGGTGTTTCTGCTTTTTCCGTTTAGTTCTGTGTTTGATTTCTTGTATGTGAGGATCTGTCTTTCTGCTTTTGTGAACAGGGCAGTTCCTCCAGCAAAAAAGGGAGCTTGCTCCCTGTTCATGTTTGGATTATTTGCACTTTAGAATATTGTTTGTTCTGTGATTTTGTTTCTTACCATTATATCTGCAGTTCACCTTAAAGGGGTGGTTCACCCATATTTTTTATTGTCTAGATCGATATTATATTGAGAAACAATGTTTCTCTCAAATACCTTGTGTTGGCAATAGTGCCTGTGAGAGGCGCTATTGCAGACCGCTGCTCCCCGTCCAGTGACGTACCCGTCCAATGCTGCCACGTCACATCCGTGCAGCCGGCTACAGTCTTCCAGACTCTGAGCTGTGAGCGGTGTTTCACTGCTGTCACAGCCCATTTGCTCCCCCCTCCTCCTCCCTCCTAGCACAGCACGGCACGTCTCCTGCTCCCCCCTCCCTCCTCCCTCCTCGCAGAACGCTGCAAGCAAGAGACGTGCTGTGAGGGAGGAGGGAGGAGGAGCAGGGAGCAGATGGGCTCAGAATGTAGCCGGCTGCACGGATGTGACGAGGCAGCATTGGACGGGTATGTCACTGGACGGGGAGCAGCGGTCTGCAATAGCGCCTCTCACAGGCACTATTGCCAACACAAGGTATTTGAGAGAAACATTGTTTCTCAATATAATATCGATCTAGACAATAAAAAATATGGGTGAACCACCCCTTTAAAGTGTCTGGCACAAGAGTACCTGATATAGCGGGGGAAGACCCAGTGGTATTAGTATTTTTTTCCTGTCAGGAGTTTGGTATTTTTTCCAGGGTTTTTTGCTGCCCGCAATCAGTTATCTGTCCTGTCCTGTTGTATCTACTAAGTTGGGCCTCACCTTTGCTAATCTATATTTTCTGTGTATTGTGTTTTCTTGCATCCCCGTTGTTGCATGTTGGGGGGTTGCTATTTCTTTGGGGACTGCTCCGAGGCAAGTTAGGATTCCTCATTTCTATCTTTGAGGTGTAGTAAGTTTCTCTGGCAGTGACGAGCTGTCTAGGTGTGTTAGGAACATCCTACTGCTACTTCTAGTGTTGTCCGATAGGGGATTGCAGTCAGCTTAGTTTCCAACTACTCTTGTGATTTTGTTTTTTTATTCCAGATTAATTGGATTTTTTGTGATCGTCCATGGTTACCAGATCATAACACAGAAGGCTGTGATTGCTGTATATATTATAGGAGACTGTGACTGCTGGATATATTATAGGAGGCTGCAACTGCTGGATATATTATAGGAAACTGTGACTGCTGTATACATTATAGGAGGCTGTGACTCCTGTATATATTATAGGAAGCTCTGACTGCTGTATATATTATACAAGGCTGTGACTGCTGTATATATTATACGAGGCTGTGACTGCTGTATATATTATACGAGGCTGTGACTGCTGGATATATTATACGAGGCTGTGACTGCTGGATATATTATAGGAGGTTGTGACTGCTGTATATATTATACGAGGCTGTGACTGCTGGATATATTATGGGAGGCTGTAACTGCTGTATATATTATAGGAGGTTGTGACTGATCTATATATATAATAGGAGACTGTGACTGCTGTATATATTATAGGAGGTTGTGACTGCTGTAGATATCATAGGAATCTGTGACTGCTGGATATATTATAGGAGGCTGTGGCTGCTGTATATATTTAGCAGGCTCTAACTGTTAGATATATTATAGGAGACTGTGACCGCTGTATATATTATAGGAGACTGTGACCGCTGTATATATTATAGAAGACTGTGACTGCTGTATATGTTATAGGAGGCCGTGACTGATGTATATCTTATAGGAGGTTGTGACTTATGTATATATTATAGGAGGCTGTGACTGCTGTATATGTTATAGGAGGTTGTGACTGATGTATGTCTTATAGCAGGTTGTGACTGCTGTAGATATCATAGGAATCTGTGACTGCTGGATATATTACAGAAGGCTGTGACTGCTGTATATATTTAGAAGGCTCTAACTGTTGGATATATTATAGGAGACTGTGACCGCTGTATATATATTATAGGAGGCTGTGACTGCTGTATATGTTATAGGAGGCTGTGACTGATGTATATCTTATAGGAGGTTGTGACTGCTGGATATATTATACTGCGCTGTGACTGCTGTATATGTTATAGAGGTTGTGACTGCTGGATATATTATACTGCGCTGTGATTGCTGGACATACATTATTTATAGGAGGTTTTGACTGCATTATATTCCATAGAACACACTGTGACTGCTTTATATATTAACCGGTACTACCAACATCGTGTCACTCCTTTAATGTGGGATCTTGTGGCGAGCCCACGTTTCCCCGCACATGTCAGCCAATTTGATGGAAGGGAGGAAAAAATGAAAACAGAAAATCGCCGGGTGGGGAAGGGGTTAAAAAGGTTCTATATTCGGTATTGGGACCCACCCAGAGCCCTGAGATGGGGGAAGATGAAAGTCTGCATGTGAGGTGCCTGGTGAGTAGAGGAGCAGACTCTATCCCCTTTCCTACCTAGCAGGGCCTGTGAGTGCGAGCTAGTACTGGTAGTGACAGCGCTGTGTGTGCTGCCGCGGGACGGTCAGTGTGCACGTGTCCAAATGCAACAATCTTCACCAGCAGAATAGTGAATGTAGCTCAGAGGATGTAACTCCTCAGTACAGGATAAGTAATGTAATGTATGTTCACAGTGACTCCACCAGCAGAATAGTGAGTGCAGCTCTGGAGTATAATACAGGATGTAACTCAAAATCAGTAATGTATGTACACGGTGACTGCACCAGCAGAATATTGAGTGCAGCTGTGGAGTATAGTACAGGAGGTAACTCAGGATCAGTACAGGATAAGTAATGTAATATATGTACACAGTGACTGCACCAGCAGAATAGTGAGTGCAGCTCTGGAGTATAATACAGGATGTAACTCAAAATCAGTAATGTATGTACACGGTGACTGCACCAGCAGAATATTGAGTGCAGCTGTGGAGTATAGTACAGGAGGTAACTCAGGATCAGTACAGGATAAGTAATGTAATATATGTACACAGTGACTGCACCAGCAGAATAGTGAGTGCAGCTCTGGAGCATAATACAGGATGTAACTCAGGATCAGTACAAGATAAGTAATGTAATGTATGTACACAGTGACTGCACCAGCAGAATAGTGAGTGCAGCTCTGGAGTATAATACAGGATGTAGCTCAGAAACAGTACAGGATAAGTAATGTAATATATGTACACAGTGACTGCACCAGCAGAATAGTGAGTGCAGCTCTGAAGTATAATGCAGGATGTAACTCAGAATCAGTAGAGGATAAGTAATGTTTTGTATGTAAACAGTGACTGCACCAGCAGAATAGTGAGTGCAGCTCTGCAGTATAATACAGGATGTAACGCCTCAGTACAGGATAAGTGATGTATGTACACAGTGACTGCACCAGCAGAATAGTGAGGGCAGCTCTGTAGTATAATACAGGATGTAACTCAGGATCAGTACAGGATCAGTAATGTAATGTATGCACACAGTGACTGCACCAGCAGAATAGTGAGTGCAGCTCTGGAATATAATACAGGATGTTACTCTGGATCAGTAATGTAATGTATATACACAGTGACTGCACCAGCAGAATAGTGAGTGCAGCTCTGGAGTATAATACAGGAGGTAACTCAGGATCAGTACAGGATCAGTAATGTATGTACACAGTGAATTTTTTGTACATTTTATGTAATAATAATAAAAAAAATCTTACTCCATGATATGTGTTTAAATCACTTTCCCTCTGCACCATTAACGCTGGTATAAAGAGTAACTAAACTTCTATTTTTGTTTAATAATTTAGTCCAGCCTGGAAAGTTATGATATTTTTTTTCAGGAATGAAGATAAATCTCCTTATAAAGTGATTGCAAAGGGGACTTGTCTTCATTCCTGTAAAAAGAAATATTTAAAAATTCTATATGAAAGTTAGTTATTAAGCATGTAATCCTTTCTTCTATGCGTCTTTAGATCAGCAGGGGGCGACATTGCCCACCTAAAAGTGATTCCCTTCTATAGTATGTGTATAATTATTCAGGATAGCAGTGGAGTAGCATGCAGCTCCCCCAATTCCTCTAGAGGACATCTCATATCTAAAGGTCATCATTACTGGTTTGTAAGCATTGTGTCTGGCAGTAGAGGGTCACGATGTGATTGCAGGGGATAGGGAAACATGATGGCCAGAATTTTGGGGATTGGTGGGGGAGGGGCAAGATGTGGGAAATAAATGAACTATTGCCCACCTTAGAGCAATCAAGTAGGGAGTCAAAGTTGGTAGTGGAAAATTTTGAAACATTTGTGTCACGAACCACCGGGGGGGTCACTCAGAAATCCCCCGCGCTGGCTACCAGTACGTCACAATCGGGGTGTAACAAGTGGGGGGTCACCCCTCCTTTATACCTCCCGACCGACAGACAGAGCACGTGACGCGCTCTCTAGCGCCCCTCTTATAGTCAGGCCAATTATGGAATTGCCCGACAATAAGCAAGGAGGCCGCTATACTACTTATGCCGATTATTGAAGGGTCCCCGGTGAGAGTAGGGTATATATTCCCCCGACCTCCGCGGGCGGAATATATAAAATCTCCCCGAATCTCACTGGCCTCCCCACAATAATCCTTGGCACAACTCGCTGCCACCAACCGCTTCACGGTAACTATTAGCCGAACACACAGACGTGGGATTCAAGATCGAGATAACAGAGCAGCCCAAGATTAATTATATAATTTAATCAGCCTAAAGCACACTAGACTTACAATATATACAATAGGAGATCTACAGAATATACATATGTCAGAGTACAGCTACAAGCAAAGCATGGTTTACAAACAGGCATACACAGTTCCAGCAGTTACCGTGTGCGTCTGGCCACAGGGGGGCGCTGTAGACCAGGTTTCTAGGATCCTTCCCACAGATGTTTCCTGCACGTGACCCCCAGCGAAAGAACGCTGGAAAATGGCCGAAGTAGGGTTATCAACCTGGGCAAATCCAGGTCCCCTCCTACCTTCGTGACCTCACAGGGAACACTGCTCCACCCCTGGCTTGAGTTATGGACAATATCCCAACATGGAATATGGGCCATAACTTTGCCTGGGAGCGTCGTAGGCGGACGCCAACGCTCTCATTGTGACAGCTATGAATTTAGCTACGGAACGAGAGGACTCATGACTTGTCTACTAGTTCCCCATTGGCTGATATCACGCCTGGGGTATTTCCCCAGGTCCTGCTCCCATAAAAAGGGTGTGCCAGCATCGTCCGCATGCGGAGACACCATTTTTATGGTTGCCATATTTATCGGAAATATGGCTTGCGAGATATGAACCATTTTTTACTGGAGTCGTTCTGTCTGGATACTTCCATAGCCTTGCTAATTAGATAGCAGCCCCTACTACAGGGTCACGGCAGGGAGTCATCCTGTGTCCATTGTTCCCACATCACCTAATCTCCATATCACAGGAGATGGCTGGGATGTGACACCTTCACAGATGCTGGACATCTGAGAACAAGAAGGGAGGGGGCACTGCCAGGGAGTGATGAGAGCGATTATGACTTCCAGTCATAATTCCTCTTCATATCCCAGGATTTGCCTCACACCTCCCCCCTTTTGAGGGCGCTAGGGGGCAGCACACTCCGGTGTTCCCCCGTGCGCCCGTCCGCGACCTCTCCTTGTCGGGACAGCCCGTCTGCGTTACCGTGGTCACGGCCCCTTTTGTGGCGAATGGTGAAGTTGTATTGCTGGAGCGCAAGGCTCCATCGCAACAATCGCCCATTCGTCCCAGAGACGGTGTGCAACCAGCTGAGGGGATTGTGGTCCGTCTCCACGATGAAGTGGCGCCCGTATAGATAGGGTTGCAGACGCTGCAGGGCCCACACTATGGCCAGGCACTCCTTCTCCATCGTGGAATAGGCCACTTCCCTTGGTAACAGCTTCCTGCTCAGGTACAAGACTGGGTGCTCTTGGCTCGCAGAGTCCACCTGGCTGAGCACCGCACCGAGGCCGAAGTCACTGGCGTCGGTCTGTACTACAAACGGCCGCGTGAAGTCGGCTGCCTGTAGCACGGGCGGGCTGGACAGGGCGTCCTTTAGGGCCCGGAAGGCTGTCTCGCAGTCCATTGTCCAATCGACTGCAGAGGGCAGCTTCTTCTTGGTGAGGTCCGTCAAGGGCTTTGCCAGGCTACTATAGCATGGAACAAACCTCCTATAGTACCCAGCGGTCCCCAAGAAGGACATCACCTGCTTCTTGGTCCTGGGGGTGGGCCAGGATGCGATGGCCTCCACTTTCTCAGGCTCGGGCTTCAGTGTTCTCCCACCTACCCGGTGACCGAGGTACTGGACCTCGCTCATGGCCAGCTGACACTTTCCCGGCTTGATGGTCAAACCTGCCCGGTGGATCCGCCTGAGCACCTGTGCTAGATGCTCTAGGTGGTCCTCCCAGGTGGGACTGAAGACGGCAATGTCATCCAGGTACGCGGCCGCGTACCCTTCAAGTCCCTTGAGCAGGGTGTTGACCATCCGCTGGAAGGTGGCAGGGGCATTCCTCATCCCGAATGGCATCACCGTGGACTCGTACAGTCCAAATGGGGTAATAAAGGCAGAGCGTTCCCTGGCCTTGCGAGTCAGGGGGATCTGCCAATATCCCCGGCTCAGGTCCATGATGGTCAGGTACTGAGCCCCGGCCAACTGATCGAGCAGGTCATCGATGCGTGGCATTGGGTACGCATCGGCGACCGTGACAGCATTGAGCCCCCTGTAGTCCACGCAGAACCGAGTGGTTCTGTCCTTCTTAGGGACGAGGACTACAGGCGAGGCCCAAGCGCTGTTGGATGCCTGGATCACCCCCAGCTTCAGCATCTCGTCAATCTCCTGGCGCATGTGTTGCTGCACCTCCAGGGAGACCCGATATGCTGAACGCCGGATCGGGGGATGATCCCCAGTGTCCACGTGATGGACAGCCAAGTCAGTCCTTCCGGGCTGGTTGGTAAACAACCCCCGGAAGGGGTGTAGGGTGGCCCACAGCTGGGACCGTTGGTCCTCCAAGAGCTGGTGGCCAACCTCCACATCCTCAATGGATCCGCCTGCCCTAACCTGGGCTAGCATATCCAAGAGGGTTTCCGCTTCTCCCTCCTCGGGCAGGTTGCACACGGGGAGCGCACATGCCTCCCGCTCATGATGTGCCTTCATCATGTTCACATGGAAGGGCTTCCGCCTTCCACGGGCAGGGTCCAGGGTGACCAGGTACGTTACAGGGTTGAGCTGCTGGTACACGAGGTATGGGCCTTCCCAGGCTGCCTGAAGCTTGTCCTGTGGTACGGGGACCAGTACCCACACCTTTTGACCCACTTGGTAGGTCCTCTCACAAGCGTTCTGGTCGTACCAACGCTTCTGATCGGCCTGGGCTTGAGCCATATTGTCGTGTACCAGTTGCGTCAAGGCCTGCATTTTGTCCCGGAAGCGCACGACATACTCGATAACCGACACTCCAGGGGTGGCCAAATCCCCTTCCCAAGCCTCTTTCACCAGAGCCAGGGGGCCCCGCACACGTCGCCCGTACAGGAGCTCAAACGGTGAGAATCCTGTTGAGGCCTGTGGAACCTCCCGGTAAGCAAATAACAGGTGTGGGAGATACCGCTCCCAGTCACGCCCATGGGAGTCGACCAACATCTTAAGCATCTGCTTTAAGGTGCCATTAAACCGCTCGCACAGGCCATTAGTCTGTGGATGGTACGGGCTGGCCACCAGATGTCGCACCTGGACTTGCTTACAGAGGGCCTCCATCAGCTGGGACATGAATTGGGTCCCCCGGTCAGTGAGCATTTCCTGGGGAAAACCCACTCGGGAGAAAATCTCCAGCAATGCGGTGGCCACCTTGTCAGCCCGAATGGACGACAAGGCCACTGCTTCCGGGTACCGGGTGGCATAGTCCACTACCGTCAGTATGAAGCGTTTCCCGGAGCTGCTGGGGATGGCCAGCGGGCCGACCAGATCCACAGCCACCCTCCTGAAAGGCTCATCGATGATTGGCAGAGATACTAGTGGGGCTTTGGGGTGTGGCCCCGCCTTCCCCACTCTCTGACAGGTTTCACACGAACGGCAGTAGGCAGCCACATCGGCCCCCATTTTTGGCCAGTAGAAATGCTGGTTTAACCTGGCCTTGGTCTTAGCGATCCCTAGGTGTCCGGCCATCGGAATCTCATGTGCGATCCGCAACAACTCCGTCCGGAACGGATAGGGTACCACCAACTGTCGGCCCCTGGGCCACGCCTCCGGTGAACCCTGCTGGACCGTGGCCCGGTACAGCCGTCCTTGGTCCCAGACCACTCGCTCCGGGTCCGAGTCCGAGGGAGGCTGTGCCGCCTGCTCCTTAAGAGCTTTCAGGCTGTCGTCAGCTTCTAACGCTGCCTGAAACCCCTGACTAGATGTGGCCAGAATCGACGAGACTGTCACATCTTCAGTCAGTACTCCGGGACCTGTGTCCTGGCCTCCACCTGACTCGGCTGCCACTTGGTCAGAAGGGGAAGAGCTATCGGACCTCCGGGAGGCCCCTTGGCTTCCAGCACTCCCACTGCGGGTGACAGCGGCCACAGCCGCTGCGACCGTGGGTCGTGCCTGCTCCTCCTCCGTTCCTGACCAAGTCGCCGGTTCAGGCAGACCTACCTGGCTTCCTGACACCCCGGTTGTGGGGGAACCCTGCACCGAGATCTTACCTGGGAGCACTTCCGCTCCGGGACCGGCCCCAATCTCACCTGCCTGTTCCCCTCCTGCAGCAACAGAACCCCGCTGTGAAATCTCTGGGGACCCCACATTTGCTGTGGTAGCCCCCACCCCACACACTGGTCCTCCCCCTGCAGCACCCTGCTCTCTGCTTATCCCTGCAGAGGGCAACAGATCCCAGCTCACAGGCTGATTACTTGTAGAGGCATTGTCACACCTTTCTCTGACCCCCTCCCCTGTCACAGCTGCAGCTGTGTGTGTGTCTATGGTGTCTGTGCAAGCAGAAATATCAGAGTTCACTCCCCCCTCTCTCACATCATTCATAGATAACACATTAACATTGTCAGGAGTCATGTCCGTACTGGCTGAAGGTTCAGCCCTTGGTGGGGGCCCAAACTGGGAGGTTATCTGCCCCAAATCTGTCCCAAGTAGCACGTTTGCGGGGATCCGATCAGTTACCCCCACCTCCCTCACCCCTCGCCCTGCGCCCCAGTCCACATAAATGTCAGCAACAGGCAGCGCCGGGTCAATGCCTCCAATCCCGGAGACAGCGAGGGTTTTTCCAGGGATCAAGTCTTGGGGGGACACCATCTCAGGCCGCACCAGAGTCACCTCCGAGGCGCTGTCTCGCAGTCCCATGGTCACAGACCGGCCGACGGTGACAGGTTGGAAGCTGTCCAGGGACCTACCACCACCCCCACCCACACAATACACCTTGGGCGGCCCTTGGGACGGGGACGGAGCCGGGGCCTTGGGACGCTGAGGGCACATGGCCTTGAAGTGTCCAGGTAGGTTGCACTGGTGGCACCGTCTTGGTTCTGCCACGGGCCTGGAGAGGGGAGTTGAGGGGGACACCCCCTGCAGTCTAGGGGCAGGTGGGGCAGTCGCAGAGTTCGTCTTACCCCCTCTCCAGGTGCTGCTGGTGGCTGCTCTCCTGGCCTCAGGAGCCCGATTGTTGGTGTAGTCATCGGCCAGGGCAGCTGTAGCCGTGGACCCCTTTGGCTTCTGGTCTCGGATGAACTGGCGGAGATCCTCAGGGCAGTTCCACAAGCGTTGCTCCGTGATGAACAAGTCCAGGATCTCCGGTCCGGTGGAAAGCTGCAGGCCTTGGGTCCAGTGGTCGGCAGCTCGGGCAAGTGCCCGCCGGTGGTCAGCCCAGGAGTCCTTTGGTCCCTTCTGTAGGCTCCGGAACTTCTTGCGGTAGGACTCTGGAGTGAGGTTGTACTGTTGGATCAGGGCCCGCTTGATGGTGTCGTAGCCCTGATCTGCCTCAGCAGGCAAGTCCCCAAGGATATCCAGGGCCTTACCCCTTAAACGGGGGGTCAGGTATTTGGCCCACTGGTCCTTGTCCAGATGGTGCTGCAGGCACGTCCGTTCAAAAGCAGTCAAGAAAGAGTCCAAGTCTCCATCCTTCTCCAGCACTGGGAAGTCCTCAACACGGACCTTTGGAAGTTTGGTGTCTTGAAGGTCACGTGTGGCTGATGAGGGCCGGAGCTGAGCTAGCTGCAGCTGGTAGTCACGCTCTGCCTGGCGCTCTTCACGTGCTGCTTGCCGCTCCGCAGCCTCACGCACTGCTTGCCGCTCCGCAGCCTCAGCGTCACGCGCTGCCTGTCGCTCACGCTCGGCCATGAGTATCTCGTAGGTATCCCGGTCTCCAGCCTGGAGAAGGGCCATAGCCATTTGAAGAAGGCTATCCGAGCCTCCCAGGCTCGGTGGAATGGCACGTGGTGATCTGCGGCCCGCTGCGGAGCCTGGTGATTCACTGTCCATTGCAGAGCGGAGGGCTGGCATCTGGCTCGTTGAGGACCCTTGGGTGAGCTGCTCCTCATCTTGTCCATAATTGCCAGGTTGTGCAATGTCCTCTGCAGAGCTGTTCTCTGGCGTCGAGCTCCTGGAGGACTCGTGGGCAACCTCCTCATTACTGTCCACAGCACCGTCCTCCCTCTCTTCGGCTCCTGCTTTAGCATTGGCCAGTTGCATAGCTCTGCTCCTGGTGCCATCAGCCATTCTTGCAGACTTTTGGTCACTGACACAGAACTGACACCTGATGCACCCACACACCTTACAGTATCTGCACTCTGACACTCTAGTGTTGAGCTAGTCTGAAGACCCCAGCAGCCACAGCTGCTGCAGGCAGTCTTTAGTGTCTGGGAGTATGGGTCTCACACTCACACACACTATTATCTCGATCCCACCGCTATGCCACCAATATGTCACGAACCACCGGGGGGGTCACTCAGAAATCCCCCGCGCTGGCTACCAGTACGTCACAATCGGGGTGTAACAAGTGGGGGGTCACCCCTCCTTTATACCTCCCGACCGACAGACAGAGCACGTGACGCGCTCTCTAGCGCCCCTCTTATAGTCAGGCCAATTATGGAATTGCCCGACAATAAGCAAGGAGGCCGCTATACTACTTATGCCGATTATTGAAGGGTCCCCGGTGAGAGTAGGGTATATATTCCCCCGACCTCCGCGGGCGGAATATATAAAATCTCCCCGAATCTCACTGGCCTCCCCACAATAATCCTTGGCACAACTCGCTGCCACCAACCGCTTCACGGTAACTATTAGCCGAACACACAGACGTGGGATTCAAGATCGAGATAACAGAGCAGCCCAAGATTAATTATATAATTTAATCAGCCTAAAGCACACTAGACTTACAATATATACAATAGGAGATCTACAGAATATACATATGTCAGAGTACAGCTACAAGCAAAGCATGGTTTACAAACAGGCATACACAGTTCCAGCAGTTACCTTGTGCGTCTGGCCACAGGGGGGCGCTGTAGACCAGGTTTCTAGGATCCTTCCCACAGATGTTTCCTGCACGTGACCCCCAGCGAAAGAACGCTGGAAAATGGCCGAAGTAGGGTTATCAACCTGGGCAAATCCAGGTCCCCTCCTACCTTCGTGACCTCACAGGGAACACTGCTCCACCCCTGGCTTGAGTTATGGACAATATCCCAACATGGAATATGGGCCATAACTTTGCCTGGGAGCGTCGTAGGCGGACGCCAACGCTCTCATTGTGACAGCTATGAATTTAGCTACGGAACGAGAGGACTCATGACTTGTCTACTAGTTCCCCATTGGCTGATATCACGCCTGGGGTATTTCCCCAGGTCCTGCTCCCATAAAAAGGGTGT
Source organism: Anomaloglossus baeobatrachus (assembly GCF_048569485.1). Taxonomy (NCBI): domain Eukaryota; kingdom Metazoa; phylum Chordata; class Amphibia; order Anura; family Aromobatidae; genus Anomaloglossus; species Anomaloglossus baeobatrachus. Next base: position 39,817,191 of record NC_134360.1, read on the forward strand.
GCCAGCATCGTCCGCATGCGGAGACACCATTTTTATGGTTGCCATATTTATCGGAAATATGGCTTGCGAGATATGAACCATTTTTTACTGGAGTCGTTCTGTCTGGATACTTCCATAGCCTTGCTAATTAGATAGCAGCCCCTACTACAGGGTCACGGCAGGGAGTCATCCTGTGTCCATTGTTCCCACATCACCTAATCTCCATATCACAGGAGATGGCTGGGATGTGACACCTTCACAGATGCTGGACATCTGAGAACAAGAAGGGAGGGGGCACTGCCAGGGAGTGATGAGAGCGATTATGACTTCCAGTCATAATTCCTCTTCATATCCCAGGATTTGCCTCACAATTTGCATTGAGCACCAAGAGGGTTCTGTCCTAGGTGGCTGGCACCACATGGGTTGTACAACATAGTAGAAGCGGCAAACGTTTGTGTATGGGGAACCCTTGACTCACCCTTGTCAGATGACATCGGGAAAATTAAATTGATTTGTGAGCTTTTAGCCAGCATCTTGCTTCATTGACAGCATATGCATGCTCAACTAGGCCGAGCGTGTGTCCCAAGCTGTCCCTCAAGCTTGGGGGCCCTATGCTATCCCTAACCTCAGGGATACTCTTGATGGTGGAGATGCCCGAGTCCCATTCCTGGCCCTGCTCCTCTGACCAGTCCTGATCTGATTCCCCCTCCCCCCGGGAAGGGACGGGACAGGAGTGTGATGAAATTCACAGATCAAGACAGACAGGCGAAAACCAAAACTCTGTCACACAGCACACACATGCAAAAGTAAAGACAATAATAGGTTCAGGAGGAAAAACAAGAGCAGGAAGGAAGAGACAAAAAAATGGATAAACTCCACCACCGCACGAAGCAAAGAGCACAACTTTCACCAATAAGTTTGGGACACCGCACCTCACAGACCAACATAGAATAAACTATAGTTGGCATGTGTGGAAGGTTTCCACCAGCATAAATAGGAGGGGACCAGATGTTATAGGTCTCCCCACAACATGTGATTAAAGGAGCAAGCAAACTAGCAGAGATTAACTCTTGCTGGTGTATCGCCCCCGTGCGAGCAGCCGGGCTGCTGCCGCCGCTCGGATTCAGATCCGCGGTGGCTCGAGGGGTCTCCGGACCCGGGGGTCGCACGGCCACTCGATTAAAAGAAGGGGGGGGAGATATGTACAGGGGGATTTTGGAAAGTTCGTGACGCCACCCACGGTGCGTGGTAATGTGAGGGACCACCGCTGCAGTTGGGGAGCCTGATGACGATGGTGTGGCAGCCTGATGTTTAACCCCTCCGTGGGTAGGGGGTTTGTGTCCCGGGGCCCGTTGGTGATGGATGGTGTTCGGGTGCCGTTGGGGGATAGGTGCAGGGGGTTTCCAATGTACTCACTCAGTCCCAGAATAACCAGACTGACAGCTTGTAAACCAAAGTTCTGAGCACCACCATAGTCTGCAGGGAGCACGCCTGGATCCGTGCCACTGGTGTTGTTGTTGGTCTGTGGCCCTATCCCTGGCACCTTAGTCTCGATTGGACCCGTTGGTATGAAACTCTCCGGGTCTCGCTCACCCGTATCGCTAATGGAGTGAGCTTGCTCTCAGGGTTCACGCGTAGGATTTCTTTGGACTGTAGTGGGAAAGTCCTATCCCATCGGTGCGCTAGTACCCCGATTTTGGAGCAGGTTGGGGATGACACTTGAAGTCTTTACCCCCGTCGGGTAAATTACCGGAACGCGTAAAGCTACTTTCCGGCCTGGGGCCCACGTACCCCGTCGTGCCCTGGCCCCTGCCCGGTGATATCTCAAGGCCGCCGGCTGCCCTCCTCGGCAGTCCGTGCCCCTTGACACTACCCCCTGCGACCGGGTTCCAGCTCCTACCAGGCCCAGACCAACGTCTGCCACCTGGTATACAGGAGCTCTCCTCCGTGGCCTCTCCTCACGAGAGCCACTTCACCTCCTCTCTCCTTCACTCTCAACTCTCAACTGTCACTGTCCTCACTTTCTTCTCACCAACCCCCCATGTGGGCGGCCCTATTCCCTTCAGGCCCCCCAATGGTGTGTCTAGTAGGTTAAAGTGGGAAGTGTTCCTAGGATTTTGATTGGCTAAGCTGTTAACAACACCAGAGGACCAGGATCCGTAACCAAGGAGGAGTGGATACTGTGCAGAAGGGCAGATTGCACAATACCCTGCGACAACCTGATAGGCCAGGGCGTCACACCAGCCTGCCTATTCATCAGCATACACCAGATAGATCCCAGACACCAGAGAAATATTCAGGCGGAGTGTCAGAATCTGCAATCTGAACAGTGCCTAAGGCTACTTTCACACATCCGTTTTTTGCTCTGCGGCACAATACGGCGCTCTGCAGAAAAACCGCAACCGTTTTTTTTGCTGCCGGTTGCAGTTTTTTTTGCATAGACTTACATTAGTGCCGTATTGTGCAGCATGGGCTTGCGTTCGGTCCGTTTTTTGCCGCATGCGGCAGATTCAGCCGATGCCGCGGCCGGATGGAACGTTGCCTGCAACGTTTTTTGCTCCGGCAAAAAAAACGCATCGCGCCGCATTTGGCCGCTGCGGCGCATTTTTTCAATGCATGCCTATGGACGCCGGATGCGGCGCGATGCGGAAAAAAACGCATCCGGCTGCCGCATGCGGTTTCTTCCACTGCGCATGCTCAGTAGCGTGCCGCAAGCGGAAAAAAACGGACCGGCCGCATGTGAAAACTTATGCAAAGGATGCGGTGTTTTCGCCGCATCCGTTGCATAGGTTTCACAGCCGGATTGAGCCGCAGTGCACAAACCGGATGTGTGAAAGTAGCCTAACACTGCCATGTCAGTTGGCGAAGTTTGTGCAAAACTATGTGTAACAGCGTGCATGTGTATGAGGGTTTAGCTATGTGGAAGATAACTTTTGAAGGTTTAATGCCTTCTAAAGCACTCTCCCTGCCTACCGGCTACCAATTTGCCTGGAGAGCAATAGGCTCCTGAAGATTGACAGTTCGGACGAGCAGCAGAGTTGTAGCCTTCAATGTAAACCGTGCGTTCTCCCATGCGGCAAGCAGTGGCATCATTGGCTCTGCCCAGGTTCAGAGCAGCACTTACAAGCTGTATAACAAACAGCTTGCAGAAAACGCTTCATGGAAATCAGCCACCTCCGATAGACAGCAAAGGTGGCCGGTCAGTTAGGCAACGAGCAGTAAAAACTATACAATAACAAAAATCCCTGCGTTCTTCAGAATGGAGAGGAATTTTAGTAAAAAGTAAATTGGAGAGTTCTTTATCTTTTACAAGCCCTTTGCAATTTTACCTATGTAAGAAGTTGAGACCACTCCTTTAATAATGGGTGGGCAATTATCCATGGTTACACATGATTATAGCATTTCTGCACCAGGCTCCCATCCCGCACAGCCCTTGCTGTGTTATTTAGCTGGATTACAGGCAGGTGGCCCGGCTTCGGGTCACTGGGCCAAGTAACAGTCTGAAAGCTGGTGGCTTATCACCGCCAGTCAGAGCAGATTAGCACCACAGAGTGTCACATACAACACCACAGGTAGCCACGAATGTGAGGAACGAACCCAGCTCTCCAGCATGGAGGAAGAGTATGATGTCATTGTGCTGGGAACGGGGCTGAAGGTAGGAGCTCACGTCCCCATGGGATCTAATGGATCACTGGTACAAGTGGAGGGATTCTGGGACATGCCGGGTGCACATAGCAGGACTGCAGCACGGTGGACCCAAAATTCAACTCAGTCATATTTCATGCACTAATAGGATCTGTGGTTAGGAAAATGCAGGCTGTGTGTTTGGGATCATTGTCTTGCCGAAATGTCCACCCTCGTTTCATCTTCATTATCCTGGTAGATGGCCATAGATTTTTAACAGGAATGTCTCAGTACATTTGTCCATTCATCCTTCCTTCAATCACATGAAGTTTGCCACTGCCATATGCTGAAAAACAGCCCCACACCATGACGTTCCCACCTCCAGATTTCACTGTTGTGGGTATTTTGGGAGTGATTTGCCTTTTGACCTCCAAACACGTTGTGTAGTGTGGCATCCAAAGACTTCAATTTTGCTCTCATCTGACCAGACTACCTTCTCCCAGTATTTCCCAGACTTGTCTCAATGTTGTTGAGGAAGCTTTAAATACACTTGAAACTGCTTTGTGTTCAGCAATGGAGCGTTGCGTGGTGAGCGTGCATACAGGAGCGTGCATACAGGAGCGTGCATACAGGAGCGTGCATACAGGCGAGGGACGGGGAGTGCATTACTTATTGTTTTCTTTGAAACGATTCTACCTGCTGATTCCAGGTCTTTCTGTAGCTCTGCACAGGTGGTTCTTGGCTCTTGGACAACTCTTCTGATAATTCTTTTCACTCCTCTGTCTGAAATCTTTTGGGGAGCACCTGGTCGTGGCCAGTTTATGGTGAAATTATGTTATTTTCTATTCTGGATTATGGCCACAACAGTGCTCACTGGACTTCAATAATTTAGAACTTCTTATGTAACTTATACCATTAGTGTGTTTTGCAATAATAAGGTTGTGAAGGTCTTGAGACCGCTCACTGGTTTTACCAATCATGAAATGTTTCTTGTGTGGTACCTTGGTAATGAGACACCATTTTAAAGGCCATCAGCTGATATTATTTTTTACTAAGTATCAGGATTGATTTCTACTTATTGATACCTTTTAGCTGGTGTCATGACTATCCATGGCTTTGTGCATCACTTCTTTCATGCATTCAATACTTCTTCCATGTGTCATTTCTCATTCTTCCATATCATTAAATTTATGCACATCTACAGTTTGATTTCTTTGCTTTGTGGATTGGATGGGTAGTTACCAACATCTGGTGAGAAATTCATGTCAATAGCCCCTTTAGAAATATATTTACTTACAAATTAGGTGACGTGTTCAATACTTATTTCACCCTCTGTATATCATGAAAAATAAGCGTCCCATATTTTGTGTGCCGCCATATGGTGGTCACTGGGGCACTACTTGTATATTATTAAATATTCCCCATTGTAAACAATGTATCTAAGAGGGAATATTGTGTAATAGTGATGAAGCATGCAAAAAAAGTTGACGTCTCTTCTATAAAAAGTGAAGGTCTAATGAGGTACAGTAGGGCCGCATGGGAGCCATATTACGGTTTTGTCCATTGAGCCATAATACCGCCATATACATGAGACCTCACATGTAGAATTTATGTCACAAGATGATAATAATAGCTCAGTGTTACATGATGCAAAGTTGTCCAAATTATTACCTTTAGTGTTTGGAAATACTGACTAACCCGGCTGCTGCAGAAACTCTTTAGCTCTATGCAATGCTGGATAATTCTGAAAAGTGGCAGAAATGATCAACGCTTGCTAAAATTAGGCAAAACATCTGGAAAACCCCAATCTCAGTGGTGATCTAAACAATAACAGGCAGACACGTAAAATAAATGTAAAAAAAAAAAAAGGCGCAAATGGAAAAATTGGTGCAAACACCACAAGAAAGGCTCAAAATTCCAAAAAAAGAGATGGAAATTCAATAATGAATCGGGCCCAAAGTTTCCTAAAAAGTTTTCAAACTCTTTCCTTTTGCAATATTTAATGACAATATACGTAGCATACATGGAATGTGTCATAAATGAAAGATTTTGTTTTAACCCTTTCCATACAGAAGAATTCTGAATTAAAGGAACCTTTATACTGATACACTGTAATGTATTATACCTAGTTCAGGGCCTAAAAGGGCGAAGCATGGCGCAAGGATTCTCTGTGTTGTTCTTTAAATCCTAGCGTCATGCTCCACCTCCTCAGATCCTCTAATGGTTTAGGTGGAGAGCAGGGGACAAGGACTTCTAGACTGGCCCCAAGGCTACAGGACCCTAACAATCCTGCCACTAATCCCAGAGTTACCTCTAATGGTGAGGATATCTTGGCCGCCTTCCTTCCCCTGCTCCTGACCAGCCCTGATCTAATACCCCCTTTTTCCCAACCCCTGGGGAGGGTTGAGGCAAGAGTGATAAAGTCAATAGAAATAAAGAAACAGGGGAAAACAAAACTTTATCTCACGGCACACACACAAAGGTATAAGGCTATGTGCTCACGTAGCGTATTTTCATGCAGTTACGCTGCGTTCTGCACCGCAGCGTAACTGCATGCGTCCTGCTTCACCAGCACAATCTATGAAGATTGTGCCTAATCCTTGCCCACGTGGCGTCTTAGAGCGCAGCGCTTAGGCTACTGCCGAAGCGCTGCGTTCTAAGAAGTGACATGTCACTTATTTCGTGCGCTCTGCATGCAGCCCCCGCTCTGTCTATGGGAGGGGCTGCATCCAGAGCGCATGAAATCGGCTTTTCAGTACGGACTGTTTCTGCAGCAATTTGAAGCGCACGTGTGCTGTTCAAATCGCTGCAGAAATTTCTGCAGGGACAGAACGCAACGTGGGCACATAGCCTAAGACAAAAAGAGCTTAGAAGGAAAATAAGAGCAGGGGCTAAATAACAAGATAACAGGAAAATTCCACAACAACTTCATGCACCAAGTAATACAATCACCAGCAGGAGGGGGATAGAACGACACACACCCAGGTTTAGATAAAGCTATAGTCGGCAAGGGAAGACAGACTCCACCATCTTAAAAAGGCGGGAAGTGACTGTGATAGGTCAGCCACAACATGTGATGCAAGAGGTAACCATCAGGCTAGCAGAAATTAACTCCTGCTAGTCTGATCACTAATGAACACACAGCTGGTTGATGGCCAAGCCTGTCTGTGCTGCTCATGTCGCGGGCGGAGGGGACGCGCTCGCCACGCTCGGGTCCTGGGCTTCTGCTGCTGCTGCTCGGTGGCTCGAGCGGTGGACCGGACCCGGGGACTCGAGCAGCGCTCCTCACCCGTGAGTGAAAAGGGGTGGTTTTGGTTAAGGAGAGTGTTCGTGACGCCACCCACGGGACGTGGTGATGATGGCACCACCGCTGCTGGTGACGGGGATTCCGGGAGAGATGGTAGGGTGCAGCTAGGATGTTGCCCCCTCCATGGGTAGGGGGTTGGTGATCCCATGGCCCGGTGGTGTAACGGGGAGGCCGGACGGCACTGGTGTACTCACTCAGACAATCACTGACAGAGTCGTTGGTAAACCAAGAACAGCCGAATGGACGGGTCCTGCAGCCGGCTGCAGTGTTGTTGTGCTGTCCCCAGCCGGCTGATGGTGGTTGTCTTTCCCTGCCCCTGTGAAGATCTTCTTGACTCCTGTGGTTGCCCACCGGTAGTCCGCTCCCTGGCGTATAGGTGCCGTAGGAGCACATTTTGCCCGCAGGCGCTGGCCCTTGGATCTCTAGCCTGTGGCGGTGGCTGTATATCCCCTCTGGGTGGACTGTTGCTTTCAATCGGGACTTGGTTGTTAGGAAACCCCTGGGGTTCCTGTCACATTCGGATTTGACTATTGACGGCGGCTCCAAGCCTGGTCGGTGTCCGATGGCCCTGCCTGTGTGCTTAGCTTCACTCCGTTCCCCGGTCCGGTACCGGCGGGCCGCCGCCCGACCCCGGTCCTTTACGGCTCTTCGGAGTTCCACTAACTCCTGCAGACGGCCACCACCGTCTGCCAACCTCGCTCTCAGTGCCTGGGCTCCTACCCAGACACTTGCAGTTCGTGTCCTCCTACTTTCACCTCCAAACTGCTTTTCCCGCCTCCAGGCCTGTGAACTCCTCGGTGGGTGGGGCCAACCACCTGGCTCCGCCCCACCTGGTGTGGACATCAGACACTGGAGGGAGGCAACAAGGGTTTTTTGATTGACTGCAGTTGCTGCCTAGGGTGGGGGTGTGTGTGTTGGTATGTATGTGACTACCTGGCTAGTCCAGGGCGTCACACTCAGACGCACCAAAGGAGTCATAGTGAGGAGTGTCAGATTTTGCAGCGTGAACAGCGTCAGATGACACTCAACGAGTTTAGAGCCTAACACATTGTGACATTTCCTCCACTAAAAATGTGCCCCAGAGAATTGCTATAATTCTTTTCCAAAAAAAACCAAACCCTTTAAGAATAAGCAAGAAATGATGTGCATCTTATCATAAATTGTGTATTCGGCTTTCTGCCCAGTCACATCGGCTTATTGTCTCCGCTGCCACTGTCATACTCACGACCCTGCATGGTGACATCACTGGCAGATCTGCGAGGCTGTCACCGGTAATCTGCTTGGGGGATTTCAGACCCCGTCACCAATCACGGGCTTATATATCAGTCTAACATGTCAGGGACGAGGGATTAGCCTGATTTGCTTCATAACAAAAATGGCGCAGAGTGGCTACCGGATAGGAAATACTGCATGTAATGAGGATCCTGTATTAATCATGACAGGGAATGGCTCAACTAGCAATTCCTAAATACAATATATAGAATCTTATAGGAAATAATGGTCTGCAGTGCTAAGGAAAGGGCCACCTAAACAGCACCACTTCTAGCACTCTTTAAAGGGACAGTATCCTTTTATTTGTTGATTGAGGAGATCTTGCTTTTATCCTCCCCCCCGTGGAGGAGTGGCCCATCCCCCAATATTAAAGAGATTAAAAGGGTTGCCCCATTCTTTATGTGGATGTTGTAAAAAGCCAAGCGGGGCGCTTGGTAGCCCGCCGGGGGAATTAAAGAGCAGGGGTCCAGCTTGTGCAGTGCTCTTCCTAACCAGGATAAAGCTGCCCCATTCTGCTGATCGGTGCGGGTCACCCATCGATCAATAAGTTATGAGCTATCCTGTTTTCACCAGAAAACCCATTCAATGCTTCAAATTTCTCGGTTGATTACCGTCATAACAATAGCATCGTACTGCCAGGCTGAATACTCTGTAAGAACAGCGCCACCCACTGGTCTACAATAATACAATGTCTCTTACTATTCCAATTTCATTTTTAGGAATGTGTCTTGTCTGGGATAATGTCTGTGAACGGTAAAAAAGTTTTGCACATAGATCGAAACAACTACTATGGAGGAGAAAGTGCATCAATTACACCCCTGGAAGAGGTATTATAGCAGATATATTCTTATACATAGGGGCAGTATTATAGTAGTTATATTCTGGTACATAGGGGGCAGTATTATAGTAGTTATATTCTTGTACATAGGGGCAGTATTATAGTAGTTATATTCTTGTACATAGGGGCAGTAATATAGTAGTTATGTTCTTATACATAGGAGCAGTATTATAGTAGTTATATTCTTGTACATAGGAGCAGTATTATAGTAGTTATATTCTTGTACATAGGGGGCAGTATTATAGTAGTTATATTCTTGTACATAGGGGGCAGTATTATAGTAGTTATATTCTTGTACATAGGGGCAGTAATATAGTAGTTATGTTCTTATACATAGGAGCAGTATTATAGTAGTTATATTCTTGTACATAGGAGCAGTATTATAGTAGTTATATTCTTGTACATAGGGGCAGTATTATAGTAGTTATATTCTTGTACATAGGGGGCAGTATTATAGTAGTTATATTCTTGTACATAGGAGCAGTATTATAGTAGTTATATTCTTGTACATAGGGAGCAGTATTATAGTAGTTATATTCTTGTACATAGGGGGCAGTATTATAGTAGTTATATTCTGGTACATAGGAGGCAGTATTATAATAGTATGTTCTTATACGTAGGAGCAGTATTATAGTAGTTATATTCTTGTACATAGGGGACAGTATTATAGTAGTTATATTCTTGTACATAGGAGCAGTATTATAGTAGTTATATTCTTGTACATAGGGAGCAGTATTATAGTAGTTATATTCTGGTACATAGGAGGCAGTATTATAATAGCTATGTTCTTATACGTAGGAGCAGTATTATAGTAGTTATATTCTTGTACATAGGGGACAGTATTATAGTAGTTATATTCTTGTACATAGGAGCAGTATTATAGTAGTTATATTCTTGTACATAGGGGCAGTATTATAGTAGTTATATTCTTGTACATAGGGGGCAGTATTATAGTAGTTATATTCTTGTACATAGGGGCAGTATTATAGTAGTTATATTCTTGTACATAGGGGGCAGTATTATAGTAGTTATATTCTTGTACATAGGAGCAGTATTATAGTAGTTATATTCTTGTACATAGGGAGCAGTATTATAGTAGTTATATTCTTGTACATAGGGGGCAGTATTATAGTAGTTATATTCTGGTACATAGGGGACAGTATTATAGTAGTTATATTCTTGTACATAGGAGCAGTATTATAGTAGTTATATTCTTGTACATAGGGAGCAGTATTATAGTAGTTATATTCTGGTACATAGGAGGCAGTATTATAATAGCTATGTTCTTATACGTAGGAGCAGTATTATAGTAGTTATATTCTTGTACATAGGGGACAGTATTATAGTAGTTATATTCTTGTACATAGGAGCAGTATTATAGTAGTTATATTCTTGTACATAGGGAGCAGTATTATAGTAGTTATATTCTGGTACATAGGAGGCAGTATTATAATAGCTATGTTCTTATACGTAGGAGCAGTATTATAGTAGTTATATTCTTGTACATAGGGGACAGTATTATAGTAGTTATATTCTTGTACATAGGAGCAGTATTATAGTAGTTATATTCTTGTACATAGGGAGCAGTATTATAGTAGTTATATTCTGGTACATAGGAGGCAGTATTATAATAGCTATGTTCTTATACATAGGAGCAGTATTATAGTAGTTTTATTCTTGTACATAGGGGGCAGTATTATAGTAGTTATATTCCTGTACATAGGAGGCAGTGTTATAGTAGTTATATTCTTGTACATAGGGGCAGTATTATAGTAGTTATATTCTTGTACATAGGGGAAGTATTATAGTAGTTATGTTCTTATACATAGGAGCAGTATTATAGTAGTTATATTCTTGTACATAGGAGCAGTATTATAGTAGTTATATTCTTGTACATAGGGGCAGTATTATAGTAGTTATATTCTTGTACATAGGGGAAGTATTATAGTAGTTATGTTTTTATACATAGGAGCAGTATTATAGTAGTTATATTCTTGTACATAGGGGCAGTATTATAGTAGTTATATTCTGGTACATAGGAGGCAGTATTATAATAGCTATGTTCTTATACGTAGGAGCAGTATTATAGTAGTTATATTCTTGTACATAGGGGACAGTATTATAGTAGTTATGTTCTTATACATAGGAGCAGTATTATAGTAGTTTTATTCTTGTACATAAGGGTTAGTATTATAATAGTCATATTCTGGTACATAGGAGGCAGTATTATAGTAGTTATATTCTTGTACATAAGGGCAGTATTATAGTAGTTATGTTCTTATACATAGGAGCAGTATTATAGTAGTTATATTCTTGTACATAGGAGCAGTATTATAGTACTTATATTCTTGTACATAGGGGCAGTATTATAGTAGTTATATTCTTGTACATAGGGGAAGTATTATAGTAGTTATGTTCTTATACATAGGAGCAGTATTATAGTAGTTATATTCTTGTACATAGGGGGCAGTATTATAGTAGTTATATTCTGGTACATAGGAAGCAGTGTTATAATAGCTATGTTCTTATACGTAGGAGCAGTATTCTAGTAGTTATATTCTTGTACATAGGGGACAGTATTATAGTAGTTATGTTCTTATACATAGGAGCAGTATTATAGTAGTTTTATTCTTGTACATAGGGGGCAGTATTATAATAGTCATATTCTTGTACATAGGAGCAGTATTATAGTAGTTATATTCCTGTACATAGGAGGCAGTGTTATAGTAGTTATATTCTTGTACATAGGGGCAGTATTATAGTAGTTATATTCTTGTACATAGGGGCAGTATTATAGTAGTTATATTTTAGTACATAGGAGCAGTATTATAGTAGTTATATTCTTGTACATAGGAGCAGTATTATAGTAGTTATATTCTTGTACATAGGGGAAGTATTATAGTAGTTATGTTCTTATACATAGGAGCAGTATTATAGTAGTTATATTCTTGTACATAGGAGCAGTATTATAGTAGTTATATTCTGGTATATAGGAGGCAGTATTATAGTAGCTATATTCTTGTACATAAGGGCAGTATTATAGTAGTTATATTCTTGTATATAGGGGCAGTATTATAGTAGTTATATTCTTGTACATAGGAGCAGTATTATAGTAGTTATGTTCTTATACATAGGAGCAGTATTATAGTAGTTATATTCTTGTACATAGGGGCAGTATTATAGTAGTTATATTCTTGTACATAGGGGAAGTATTATAGTAGTTATGTTCTTATACATAGGAGCAGTATTATAGTAGTTATATTCTTGTACATAGGGGGCAGTATTATAGTAGTTATATTCTGGTACATAGGAGGCAGTATTATAATAGCTATGTTCTTATACGTAGGAGCAGTATTATAGTAGTTATATTCTTGTACATAGGGGACAGTATTATAGTAGTTATGTTCTTATACATAGGAGCAGTATTATAGTAGTTTTATTCTTGTACATAGGGGGCAGTATTATAATAATCATATTCTTGTACATAGGAGCAGTATTATAGTAGTTATATTCCTGTACATAGGAGGCAGTGTTATAGTAGTTATATTCTTGTACATAGGGGCAGTATTATAGTAGTTATATTCTTGTACATAGGGGCAGTATTATAGTAGTTATATTTTAGTACATAGGGGCAGTATTATAGTAGTTATATTCTTGTACATAGGGGCAGTATTATAGTAGTTATATTCTTGTACATAGGGGCAGTATTATAGTAGTTATAGTCTTGTACATAGGGGCCGTATTATAGTAGTTATATTCTTGTACTTAGGGGCAGTATTATAGTAGTTATAGTCTTGTACGTAGGGGATTGTGTTATAGTATCTAATGTGACTTTTCTTCTTCTTTTCAGCTTTACCGAAGGTTTAATGTGATCGGTCCACCAGAACCAATGGGCAGAGGCAGAGAATGGAATGTTGATCTTGTACCCAAATTTCTAATGGCCAATGGTAGGAAAGAAAAAGATCCAATGACGGTTTCTGATTTCGTCTCTTTTAAATTGTTTGTGTTTTTGTTTCTAAGCCAAATTATATTTACAAACACAAATGTTTGAATAGTTGATATATGAAACTCTTTGTCTTCCATGGATCTTCCCATACGTCTGCCTCTGTTAGGTCAGCTGGTGAAGATGCTGCTATACACAGAAGTCACCCGATACATGGATTTTAAGGTAGTGGATGGAAGCTACGTGTACAAGGCCGGGAGGGTCCACAAGGTGCCCTGCACGGAGGAGGAGGCCTTAGTCTCTGGTGAGTGCTGTAACAGCGGAGGACCCCTTTAATTCAGAATTCTCTTTGACATGTCAGATGGTGATTTAAAGGTACAGTCCCTCTTTAAGAAAACACTGTGTTGCTTTTTTCTTTCAGACTTGATGGGAATGTTCGAGAAGAGACGTTTCCGCAAATTCTTACTATTCGTCTTAAATTTTATTGAACACGATGTGAAGACTTATCAGGATATCGATCCGAAAAAAATGACCATGCGTGAGATTTACAGGAAATTCGACCTTGGACCGGAGGTGATGGCATTCACTGGGCACGCGCTGGCATTGTACAGGACGGATGAGTGAGTAGAGGGGGACTTAATGGGATATTATTTACTGTTTTAGTAGATATGTGTATTCCTCATGAACTAACAGTTTTCGAAGTATTGACTAAAGCACACGTCTGGAATAATTGTAGGTTATTAATATCAGATCGACAGGTCCCCTTTAAGAATAATTCTGTGATTCTACAGCTACTGCTAGGATCTCGGGGGCTACTGCATTGACTTGTTCCTAATTGTAAGACTGTATGCAGTAAGCTCCCCCTAGTGGTTTCAGTAAATCTTTCACTTTATCAGTGTCATGATCCAGGACGGATATTCCCGCTCCAGAATTTTCCAGACCCGGCCTGGTCATGTCAGGGGTTGACTCCCATCAGCCTCATTCTGGTTTCAGGAGACACTATATCTGGTCCCTGCACCTGTATTCCAGTACTGGTTATAGTTTTGCTCTGCAGCCTGTGACTGGCTCTGGTTGGATTTCCTGTTTGATCTGACTCCTTGTTACCGTGCCCTGACCTCTAACCTCCCCCGCACGTCCATCTGTCCCAGTCCCTGACTTCCTGCGCCTGTCAGTTGTTTACCCATCCTGGTTCATCCTCCTTCCCGTGTTTGTGTCTCCTCACCCTCCGGTCTTGTCTTCTGTTCCCTGTGCCCTTTGTATTTCCCTTGCATACCTGATCTTCCAGCATCTGAATTCGATTCTGTTTTCTGACCTGATCTTGATCCTCCCTTTGCAGTGACTTGACTTTCCTGGCTGGACCCCGACTGCTTGACTACTCTGTTGCCCCCTGGTGGTTCGCCTGTGAACTGCCTGCTGAAGTTACTCTGCTGTATTTCAGCTGCCTTTCTGTTACAGTGTTACTTTGACTATCCTTTACTACTCTGCTGCCACCTCCTACATACTAGCCCTTTGTACAACGTGACATTCAAGCTATTTGGAAGATTTTAAGAGATATGTCACTGTTCTGATGTGCGGAGCATCTTGTGCTGTGATGTTCTGCCATGCTCTCCTGCAGAGCCGATACTTGCTGTTCCATTGTGGAAAGCATTTTCCATGTTAGATGCTCTGCTGGTTGTCTTGCGCTCCTATGGACGGGTTGTTTCTTAGCCCTGGCTTCTAGGTTGGTCTTTGGAGGTGCCTACGCAGATGCTCCTCGTTTCCGGTGATTGCTCTGCTTCATTAGGGAGCATGCTTACCCGGAACGTCGCCAGTCGTACAACCTGGTTATACAGTAGTGCTCTCGGCTCCCGTTGTGTATAGTGATGTGATCTTGGCTCTCGACTCTGGACTGTTGTTGACTCTTCTGTGCCTGCCTTCTCATTTTAGTCGTTACCTCCTGGCTTCTGACCTCGGACTTCCTCCTGACCACGTCTCTGCCTGCTCTCTGTGTCCTGTATGTACTCTCCTGAAATCCTGACCCTCGGCCTGTATCTTGACCTCGTCTCTGTCTGCCCCCTGTGTCCTGTCGTTACCTCCTGGCTTCTGACCTTGAACTTCCTCATAACCACATCCTCGCCTGTTCCCTGTGTCCTGTACGTCCTCTCCTGGAATCCTGACCCTCGGCTTGTATCTTGACCTCGTCTCTGTCTGCCCCCTGTCTCCTGTAGTTACCTCCTGGCTTCTGACCTCGGAATTCCTCCTGACCACGTCTTCGCCTGTTCCCTGTGTCCTCTACGTACTTTCCTGGAATCCTGACAATCGGCTTGTATCTTGACCTCATCTCTGTCTGCCCCCAGTGTTCTGTGGTTACCTCCTGGCTTCTGACCTCGGACTTCCTCCTGACCACATCCCCACCTGCTCCCTGTATCCTGTACGTAGTCTCCTGGAATCCTGACCCTTGGCTTGTATCTTGACCTTGTCTCTGTCTGCCACCAGTATCCTGTCGTGTCCTCCTGGTTTCTGATCTCGGCTTGTCTGACTACCTCTCCATTCACTGCATGCAACTAGTGTCTAGCGCCACCTAGTGACGAGCATCAGAAGATACATACTTTTTTCTTCTCTGCAGATACTTGGATCAACCATGTCTGGAGACCATAAACCGAATCAAACTCTACTGTGAATCCCTGGCAAAGTACAGCAAAAGTCCTTACCTGTATCCTCTGTACGGGCTCGGAGAGCTGCCGCAGGGCTTTGCCAGGTGAGGACTCTGCCCCCGACCACCAAACCTACGATCATCCCATCTCTTCACTGACCTCTCCCCCCTCCTCCCTTAGGCTGAGCGCTCTGTACGGTGGGATTTATATGCTCAATAAACCTGTAGAGGAAATACTAATGGAGAAAGGGAAAGTGGTGGGAGTGAAGTCCGAAGGAGAGGTGAGTAGTGAGCGTTAGTCCTTGTGTCGAGGGCGGGGAGGGCGCCGCCGCCGCTTGCGCTCTTGCTTGCGCTCGGGTCCGGCGCTGCTGGCTGCTCGGTGGCTCGAGCGGTGGGCCGGATCCGGGGACTCGAGCGGCGCTCCACGCCCGTGAGTGAAAGGGGGTGGTTTGAGTTGGGGATGTGGTCCGTGACGCCACCCACGGTGTGTGGTGAGGTTGGGGCACCACCGCTGCTCTGGACGGGGATCCTGGGAGCGATGACAGGGAGCAGCTGAGATGTTTCTCTCCCCTCCGTGGGTAGGGGGGCTTTTGGTGGACCCGGGGCCCGGTGATGGCGACTGGGAGGTGGATTGCGGGGCTTGGCGAGGTGCAGGGTCGCGGTGGCAGCGCGGTGCCAGACGGCACGGTGGTACTCACTCAGCCAGTAACGTACACGGAGTCTCTGGTAAAACAAACGGCTGGATGGACGGGTCCCACAGGTGGCTGCGGTGGTCACTCTCTCGGTAGGTTGGTGGTGACTGTCTCTCCCTGCACCTGTGTTGTGTTTTCGGCACCGATGGCTTCCCACCGGTAACCCGCTCCCCAGCGGTGTATTTGCCAGAGGAGCCCCTTTTTGCCTGCAGGCTCTGGCCCTGGGAACTCTAGCTGTGGCGGTAGCTGTTTTTCCCTTCACGGTTGAGCGGTTGCCTTCATTCGGGTCTTTGCTGCTGGGAAACCCCGGAGGTTCCCGTCGCTGACGGATTTGACCGGTTTAACGGCGACTCCAAGCCTGGTCGGGGTCCGTAGGCCCTGCCGAATGGTACTGGCTTCTCTTCCCTCCCCGGTCCGGTACCGGCGGGCCACCGCCCGACCCCGGTCCTTACGGTTGCGCGTCAATCGGCCTCTCCTGCAGACGGTCACCACCGTCTGCCAACCTTGCTCTCAGGTGCCCGGGCCACGTACCCGGACACGGTCAGTCTGCTCTTGCTGCTCAACTACTACTTCCCTCCTTCACTTTCACTGTCCTTCACCTAACTGCCTTCCTTTCCCGCCTCCAGGACTGTGAACTCCTCAGTGGGTGGGGACAACCGCCTGGCTCCACCCCACCGGGTGTGGACATCAGCCCCTGGAGGGAGGCAACAAGGATTTGTATTTGTGACTGATGTGCCTAACCGGGGTGGGGGTGTGTTGTTGCAGTACCTGTGATGACCTGGCTTGTCCAGGGCGCCACACTTGCTCTGCCTGGATAGCTGAGATTCTGTTATAGATGTGCTTTATAGCAGCCACATGATTATACACATCAATAGACAGGATCCGACTCATAGACTTCCATGGGAGACTGTTGTGGGCATGATCTGCGATCTGTAGAGAGGTTGTTGTGCAGGGTGGGGAAGGGTGTGACCTGCATGGTGTTCTGTTATCTACTGTATATGGAGGGGTTATCATTCTTTGTACAGGAGGAGGAGGTGAGCTGTGACATCACCTATTGTGAATGTTGAGTTCTGTGTTATCTATAGTATTTAGAGGTGTTATCAATCAGTGTACAGGAAAAGGAGGTGTTATCAGTCATTGAACAGGAGGAGGAGAAGGTGAGCTGTAATATCGCCTATTGTGAAAGGTGGATCCTGTGTTATCTAAGTATATAGAGGTGTTATCAGTCATTGTACAGGAGGAGGTGAGCTGTAACATCTCATATTGTGAATGTTCGGTTCTGTGTTATCTATAGTATTTAGAGGTGTTATTAATCAGTGTACAGGAAAAGGAGGTGAGCTGTGACATCACCTATTGTGAATGGTGGCTCCTGTGTTATCTATGGTATATAGAGATGTTATCAGACATTGTACAGGAGGAAGAGGTGAGCTGTAATATCGCCTATTGTGAAAAGTGGATCCTGTGTTATCTATGTATATAGAGTTGTTATCAGTCATTGTACAGGAGGAGGAGGAGATGAACTGTGAAATCTCATATTGTGAATGTTTGGTCCTGTGTTATTTATAGTATAAAGAGGTGTTATCAATCATTGTACAGGAAAAGGAGGTGAGCTGTGACATCACCTATTGTGAATGGTGGCTCCTGTGTTATCTATGGTATATAGAGATGTTATCAGACATTGTACAGGAGGAGGAGGTGAGCTGTGATATCACCTATTGTGAATGGTGGATTCGGAGATATCTACTGTACCTAGAGGTGTTATCATTAATTGTACAGAATGAGGAAGAGGTGAGATTTGACATCACTTATTGTGAATGGTGGATCCTGTGTTATCTAATGTATATAGAGGTGTTATCAGTCATTGTACAGGAGGGGGAGAAGGTGAGTTGTGACATCACCTATTGTGAATGGTGGATCCTGTGTTATCTACTGTATATAGAAGTGGAAACACACAATTTAAGGACATGTGGATCAATCATACTTATACATATGTATATCGGGCAACTCCCTACATGAACTGGTAACTTAGAGAACAACCTAAACCGGAGTGTTTAACACCCTTAATGTGTTATTTCCCACAATCTCTCAAGGTTAATCATGCAGTGTCTTGTTTAAAATTAACATTTTTTATTAAATAACATACCAACAGAGCAACATGTATCATGCAAAACAAATTCATGTATAAGAAATATAATATATTTTATTCATAGTTTTAAACAAACCGAGAGAAGATTGTGAGGACACAGATAAAAGAAAAAAAGCGCAGAAAGAAACGTCCGTGGGGCACCAGAGAAAAAGAATCCTGAATCAATCTGGACGTTCAAGAAAAAATTCAAACAATGAATCTATGGTGCAACCTGGATATTCATAGTATTCACAACATAAGCTAACAATCACAAACATCCTATTAGAAACTCACCCATAAAGTGCACTAGTGTCTGGATGTACTCACACACCCCAACGAACGTTTCACACCTCGCTTCCTCCTATATACAGAGGTGTTAGCAGTTATTGTACAGGAGAGGGAGGAGATGAACTGTGACATCACCTATTGTGAAAGGTGAATTCTGTGTTATAGATTGTATATAGAGGTGTTGTCAGTCACTGTACAGAATGAGGAGGAGGTGAGCTTTGACATCACCTATTGTGAATGGTGGATCCTGTATTATTTACTATATATAGATGTGTTATCACTCATTGTACAGGAGGAAGAGGTGAGCTGTGACATTGCCTAATGTGAATGGTGGTGGGTTTTTTATTGTATATAGCCAGCACAGTGGCTCAGTGGTTAGCACTGCAGTCTTGCATCGCTGGGGTCCTGGGTTCAAATCCACCAAGGAGCTTGTATGTTCTCCTCATCAGAACTGATAGGGAATTTAGATTGTGAGTGCCAATGGAGACAGTGATGATGTCTGTGGAATTAATGGCGCTATATAAGAGAGTAAAATAACTAAATATGAAGGTGTTATCATTAAACAGGATCCTCTGTTATCAACTGTAGTTAGAGGTGTTATCAGTCATTGTACAAGAGGCGGAGGTGAGCTGTGACATCACCTATTGTGAATGATGGATCCTGTGTTATCTACTGTATATAGAAGTGTTATCAGTCATTGCATAGGAGGAGGTGAGCTGTGATATCACCTATTGTGAAAGGTGGATACTGTGTTATCTACTGTATATAGAAGTGTTAACAGTCATTTCATAGGAGGAGGTGAGCTGTGACATCACCTATTGTGAATGGTGGATCCTGTGTTATCTACTGTATATAGAGGTGTTATCAGTCATTGTACAGGAGGAGGTGAGCTGTGACATCACCTATTCTAAATGTGGATCCTGTGTTATCTACTCTATATAGAGGTGTTATTAGTCATTGTACAGGAGGTGGAGGTGAGTTGTGACATCATCTATAGTGAATGACAGATCCTGTGTTATCTACTGTATATAGAGGTGTTATCAGTCATTGTACAGGAGGAGGAGGTGAGTTGTGACATCATCTATAGTGAATGACAGATCCTTTGTTATCTGCTGTATATAGAGGTGTTATCAGTCATTGTACAGGAGGAGAGGAGGTGAGCTGTGATATTACAATATACCTATTGTGAATGATGGTTCCTCTTTTATACTGATATACAGTGCGTTGAAAAAGTATTCATACCCAATGAACTTTTGCACACTTTTTCACATTACACCCAGAAACTTAAATATATTTTAATTAGAATTTATGTGACATTCCAAAAATTAGTAGCAAGTATTTGTAACTGTAAAGGAAACGATACATGGTTTTCTAAATATTTAAAAATATCAATCTGTAAATCGTGACATGCATTTGTATTCAGCCCCCCTGAGTCAATTACTGCTGCAAGTATTTTGGGGGGACATCTCTCCAGCTTCACACATGTAGAGGTGACATTTTTGGCCATTCTTCTTTGCACACTCACTTTCGCTCAGTGAGATTGAATGGTGACGTCTGTGAACAGTAATTCTCAAGTCTTGTCACAGATTATCAATGGGATTTAGGTCTGGACTGTGACTGGGCCGTTCACACACATGAATATGCTTTAATCTAAATCATTCATTGTAGCTTTAGCAGGATGTTTCGGGTCGTTGTCCTGCTGGAAGGTGAACCTATGCCCCACACTCATGTCTTTTGCAGCCCCTAACAGGTTTTCCTCCAGGATTGTCCTTTCTTTAGCTCCATCCATCTTCCCATCAACTCTGACCAGTTTCCCTGCCCCTGCTGAAGAAAAGCCTCCCCACAGCATGATGCCAGATATGTGGAGTATACAACTAATAGTCATCCTACGGACAGTTTCTCTCACCTGAGCTGTGGATCTCTGCAGAGTGACCACTGGCCTCATGACTGCTTCTCTCATTAGTGTTCTCCTTGCTTGGGATGTCAGTTTAGGTGGACAGCCATGTCTAGGTATGTTTACAGTTGTGCCATACTTTTTTCATTTTTAGATCATGGATTGAACAGTGCTCTGTGAGATGTTTGGAGCTTGTGACATTTTTTATAACCTAACTCTGCTGTACTCTTCTGCACACCTATATCCCTGACCTGTCCAGTTTGTTCCTTGGTTTTTAGCTTGGGTTTGTCTTTTTTATAATCTAACCCTGAGTTACTCTTCTCCACACCTTTATCCCTGACCTGTCCAATGTTTTCTTTGGTTTTTAGCTTGGGCTATATTTTTAGAACCTAAACCTGCTGTGCACTTCTCCACCACTTTATCCCTGACCTGTCTGTGTGTTCCCTGGTTTTTAGGTTGGGGTATTTTTTTTTTATAAGAAAAGAACAAGAAAAGGGCTTGGCTCCAATTACCTTTGGATCCCCAGGTGAGTCCGGATGGCTGGCAACACCGAATAAATATGCAAAAAAAAGCAAGAAAAAGGTCTCACCCGTAGTCCAATTTCAGTGCTTTAATGTGCTAATATACAATTATCAACATATAAGGAAACAAGTCCCAATGCCTGAAACGCGTTAGGCGTTGGGACTTGTTTCCTTATATGTTTTTAACTGTGTATTAGCACATTAAAGCACTCAAATTGGACTACAGGTGAGACCTTTTTCTTGTTTTCTTTTTTGCATATTTTTTTATAACCTAATTCTGCTTTACTCTTTTCCACCACTTTATCTCTCATCTGTCTAATTTTAGCTTGGGCTACTTTTTTTTTATAACCTAACCCTGCTTTATTCTTTTCCACCACTTTATCTCTCATCTGTCTAATTTTAGCTTGGGCTACTTTTTTTTTTATAACCTAACCCTGCTTTACTCTTTTCCACACCTTTATCCCTGACCTGTCCAGTGTGTTCATTGGTTTTCATGATGTTGCTTAGTTCCTAATGTTCTCAAACCAACAACTGAGGCCTTCACCGAACCGAGTTATACTGAGAAGAAATTACACACAGGTAAACTCAATTTACTAATTAGTCAACTTCTGGAGGCAAAGGATCACTCGGGATTTTATTTAAGGGTATCAGACTACAGGGGGCTGAATACAAATGAACGCCACATTTTTCAGATTTATATTTTGAAAACCATGTATCATTTCCTTTGTACTTCACAAATACTTGCTACTTTGTGTTGGTATATCATATAAAATCCCAATAAACGTTTGTGGATGTAACGTGAAAAAATGTGGAATGTTCACATGGTATAAATACTTTTCCAAGGCAATGTAGGTGGTACATGTCAGCGTAGTCCTGCCTGTGATGATAATGAAATGATCACTAAAGGCCCCGTCACACTAAGCAACATCGCTAGCAACATCGCTGGTAACGAACAACTTTTGTGACGTTGCTAGCGATGTTGCTGTGTGTGACATCCAGCAACAACCTGGCCCCTGCTGTGAGGTCGTTGGTTGTTGCTGAATGTCCTGGGCCATTTTTTAGTTGTTGCTGTCCTGCTGTGAAGCACAGATCGCTGTGTGTGACAGCGAGACAGCAACAACTAAATGTGCAGGCAGCAGGAGCCGGCTTCTGCAGAGGCTGGTAACCAATGTAAACATCGGGTAACCAAGAAGCCCTGCCCTTGGTTACCCGATATTTACCTTTGATACCAGCCTCCTCCGCTCTCACTGCCTGTGCTGCCGGCTCCTGCTCTGTGCACATGTAGCTGCAGCACACATCAGGTAATTAACCCGATGTGTGCTGTAACTAGGAGAGCAAGGAGCCAGCACTAAGCAGTGTGCGCTGCTCCCTGCTCTGTGCACATTTAGCTGCAGCACACATCAGGTAATTAACCCGATGTGTGCTGTAACTAGGAGAGCAAGGAGCCAGCACTAAGCAGTGTGCGCTGCTCCCTCCTCTGTGCACATTTAGCTGCAGCACACATCGGGTTAATTAACCTGATGTGTGCTGTAACTAGGAGACTGGGGGCTGGTCACTGGTTGCTGGTGAGCTCACCAGCAACTCGTGTAGCCACGCTCCAGCGATCCCTGCCAGGTCAGGTTGCTGGTGGGATCGCTGGAGCGTCGCAGTGTGACAGCTCACCAGCAACCTCCTAGCAACTTACCAGCGATCCCTATCGTTGTTGGGATCGCTGGTAAGTTGCTTAGTGTGACTGGACCTTAAGTCATTATCTATAATTTTCCCCACATAACGCCTTCTTGTCTCTTACATTCCAGGTCGCACACTGTAAACAGTTAATTTGTGACCCCAGCTACGTTCCAGGCCAAGTGAAGAAAATTGGCCAAGTGATAAGAGTTATATGCATCCTCAGCCATCCAATCAGGAACACCAATGAATGCGCCTCTTGCCAAATTATTATTCCCCAGACACAAGTCAACAGAAAATCAGGTTAGACAATGAAAAATGGAGTTCAGGGGGTTTTCCAGTATTTATATGAAAAACATGGCTGCTTCCTTCCAAAAAAAAAAACAGCACCACACTTATCCATAGGTTGTGTGTAGTATTGCACCTTGGCTGCATTGTAAGACACAACCTGTGGATCGGTGTGTGGCACTAGAAAGGCAGCCTTGTTTTTACTTGGACAACTCTTTTAAAGGGTATGTGCACTTTTGCAACTTGACTTCTGTATCAAAATATATGTTTGCGACCCTAGATACAAATACAGTGGCATGCAAAAGTTTGGGCACCTCTGGTCAATACTGTTATTGTGAACAGTTAAGCACGTTTAAGATGAAATGTGTCATAAAGTTAATGACACATTTCCTTTGTATTTGGGGCAAAAATAAAAATAGTTTTTTTTATCTTTTACATTTTTAAATTAACAAAAAAGGAAAATGGGTTGATGCAAAAGTTTGGGCACCCTGCATGGTTGTACCTAATTAAAAAGGATACTCCATAACACCATACAACAAAAAATGTGGGTGTAGGTTGGTAGCCATATACCCCACATTGCACAACTCAGGATCAATAGTTGAAGGAGAAACAAAACGAGTTTTTAAGGTGCAAAAAATCAAATACATTTATTGGAAAACAAGTGATGAGGATCCATAAAATCATCAATAAATCAGAATATAGAGGAGCTGTGTGTTCTTTCGCGACTTATACCTGGTGTTCTGTGTATTAAAAATGTTGGGGGGGATAAAGTGGGAATAAAAGAGGGTGGGTTAAGACAAGGGTGGGTAAATTGGTAAGGTGAATTTATTCTTGTTCAAATGTTAGACATATTGTAATGATTCTGAAAACTGCAATAAAATTTATGTTTAAAAAAAAAATCATCAATAATTAAAATATGTTACAAATTGACTGGACGGCAGATGGCATGGTATAGGGTTCATGATGATCCTTGCAGAGTGCCACCATTGCATATTAGTACAATTTTTATAGACATAGTGTACACTTACATAGGTTGCAGCACACAATCTAGGATACAGCATAAAAACCCATGCCAGGGCTGATAACATAGGACAATAGCTTTTTTACCTTGTTAATAAAAATGCATGAACCAGTCCGTAATTCCCATGCACACACCACCAACCAGGAAAAAATACCTCAGAAATGCCCTACGTACGTTTCAATTATTGGGGTCACCAATCTTCATCAGGGGGATAGATTTGATTTTGACATGTGTTTATGTGTCACGCTCCCCGAGCCCCGACACTGTTCCCCACTCACCGCTCCGGCCCCCGGGTCCCCTGCCTCCAGTCACATGTCCTCCTCGGCACCCTCCAGGCTCCCGGGCTCCCGTTCCCGGCGCTCCTCTGCGACCCAGGACACCCTGTCTGTCTCCCCTGCATCCTCGGCACCGCTCCCTGCTCTGGCCTCCGGCACCCGGGCATCGCGCATGCGCATTAGGGCGCGCGCGCGGTCACTGACCTCCTCTTAAAGACCCAGTACTCCTAAACAGGATATTGCATCAGTCAGGGTCAGGTATATTAGGAGCTTCCTGCCTCTAGGGCGTCGCCTGTTCTACGAGTTCTGTAGCTAGGAGTTCAGGTCCCCTTTGCTGTGCCTCGTTCTCACTTTATGTCTTCCACAGAACCAGTTCTACCAAGCAAACCTGGTCCTGACCATAACCTGTCCGAGTGGTCCTACGGGGACTGTCAGCTGAGACACCACCATCTTCTGCAGTCTGAACCTGCCTTCTACCCTCGGCTTCACCTGGTGACCTCAGCCTCCTCTACCGGTTGGACTCTGCTCACGTCTGACGTCTCTACCTGCCACCGGTACCCAGGCACCGTCATCACAGGAACTCTTTGTCCCCAGGGACTTCCTCATTCCAGCTTCCGGAAAGGACTCTGACCTTATCTCGCTTAGTGCTCCGGCAACCGTGCACCTAGGCCCTCTGGTGGGGTGACCGGACAGTCCCTGTATAGGGGTTAGCTCTGTGTTGCTTCACTGGGGGAGTCCGGTGCACGGCCCAGAGGATCCACCACCCGGGCGTAACAGATAGAACAGGCCATGGATCCCGCCGAAGCTTTAGCGGCTCAGTTGGCCGGATTGCAGCAGGAGCTGGTCTGTCAACGCGAAACCCAATCCCGTATGCTGGCCTTCATGACGTCAGTAGACACCCGCCTGAACACGCTGCAAGCAACCGCCACGTCCCTATCAACCCCAGCCACGTCCACGACCTCCGCAGGAGCCGCCACTGAGACCTCAAGACTCCGACTGGCTTCTCCGCCCCGGTACGCCGGGGATCCCAAGACCTGCAGGGGGTTCTTGAACCAGTGCTCTCTCCACTTCAAACTGCTGCCGCGCCTCTTCGCTTCTGACCAGGCCAAGGTAGCCTTCATAATGTCCCACCTGGAGGGCGAGGCACTGGCGTGGATGAATCCCTTGTGGGAGAAGGAAGATCTCGTAACCAACAACATCCGTGACTTCCTGCATGCCTTCCGGGCCATCTTTGATGAACCAGGACGCGCCTCCGCGTCGGCTGCCTCGCTACTCAGGCTAGGCCAAGGGACTTCGAAAGTGGGACAGTATGCCATCCGGTTTCGCACCCTAGCCTCTGAAGTAGGGTGGAACAACGAAGCCCTGACTGCAGCCTTCTGGGAGGGGCTTACCGGTCAGGTTAAGGACGAGCTGGCTGGTCGCGATGTTCCCCCCGCCTTGGATGCTCTGATCACCCTCGCAACCCGGATAGACATCCGCTTTCAGGAACGCTCCAAAGAGATGTCCCGTGAGAAACGCCCAGTAAGGCATCCTGCTTCTTCTCTGAAGTCTACCGCTTCTTCGCCTGCGCTCTCTGGCTCCTCCACTCATGAGCCCATGCAAGTTGACCGGCTGCGGTCATCCGAGCAACGCCGAGCGGAACGACTCACCAAGGGCCTCTGCTTCTACTGCGGAGACAGCGCACACTTGGTGCGTGTCTGTCCAGAGAGACCGGGAAACCCCAAAGCCTAGGGTTGGTAGGAGAGGCCACCCTAGGTACCGGGAAGCTCTCAGACCCCGTTACATGGACTGTTCAGGTGACAACAGAGGAGACTCGCTTCACGGCAGAGGCATATCTCGATTCCGGGGCAGCAGGCAACTTCATCCACCAGGCCACGGTAGACCAGTACCAGGTACCTGTCACCCCGCTGAAGACACCCCTTGTGATAGCCTCTGTGGATGGGGAACCCCTTTCTGACACCGTCCTATTTGTCACCAAACCTGTGAAACTGCGTATCGGTGCGCTACACACCGAAGACATTGCCTTCTATGTTCTTCCGCGCATGTCTCATCCGCTTTTGCTGGGATTACCCTGGTTACGGATACATGAACCCACGGTCAGCTGGCGTACTGGAGAAATCATCCGCTGGGGCCCATCTTGTCATGAGAACTGCCTCCAGTCAGTCCAGTCCGTCCGTCGTCCTCCGGCCCCGGAATCCCTACCTGGCCTACCGCCCGCCTACTGGTCCTTCGCGGATGTGTTCGACAAAAAGGAGTCGGAGGTCTTACCTCCACATCGACCCTACGACTGTGCCATCGACCTCCTGCCAGGAACCACTCCCCCTCGGGGACGGATATACCCTTTGTCCCCTGCGGAGACACGGGCCATGTCTGACTACATCACCGAGAACCTGGCACGGGGATTTATTCGGAGATCCTCCTCCCCGGCTGGAGCGGGCTTCTTCTTCGTCAAGAAAAAGGAAGGCGACTTACGGCCCTGCATCGACTACCGGGGCCTGAACCAGATCACCGTGAAGAACAAATATCCCCTGCCTCTGATACCTGAACTCTTCGATCGACTCAGAGGGGCCTGTATCTTCACCAAATTAGATCTCCGTGGAGCCTACAACCTGGTCCGCATTCGCTCCGGGGACGAGTGGAAGACCGCCTTCAACACCCGGGATGGGCACTATGAGTATTGTGTGATGCCCTTTGGACTTTGCAACGCTCCGGCTGTCTTCCAGGAGCTGGTGAACGACGTGTTCAGGGACCTTCTCTACATCTGTGTAGTCGTATACCTGGACGACATCTTAGTCTATTCACCGGATCTCCAGACCCACAGAGAAAACGTGCAACTTGTGTTACAGAGGCTGAGGGAGAACCGCCTATACGCCAAATACGAGAAGTGTGTGTTCGACCACTCGTCTCTTCCCTTTCTGGGCTACGTGATATCCGACACTGGTCTACAGATGGACCCTAAGAAGGTCTCTGCTATCCTCGACTGGCCTCCTCCTTCTGGACTGAAAGCCATTCAACGCTTCCTCGGCTTTGCTAACTACTATCGGCAGTTCATCCCTCACTTCTCGGCTCTAACAGCGCCTCTCTCCGCCTTGACCAAGAAGGGGGCCAACCCAAAGGTCTGGTCACCGGAGACCGATGCCGCCTTCTGCTCCCTGAAGCGGTCCTTTGCCTCCTCTCCCGTTCTTCATCGACCAGAGTTGAACCGTCAATTCACCCTGGAGGTGGATGCCTCCTCCGCTGGGGCCGGGGCCGTGCTTCTGCAGAAGTCCTCTACCGGGAAGTTGGTCACCTGCGGATTCTTCTCCAAGACCTTCTCGGTGCCTGAACGTAATTACACCATAGGTGATCGAGAGCTCCTGGCCGTCAAAATGGCATTGGAGGAATGGCGCTATCTCTTAGAGGGAGCAGTTTACCCGGTGATCATTTACACTCATCACAAGAACTTGGAATACCTGTGGTCTGCTCAAAGACTGAACCCACGACAAGCCCGGTGGTCTCTGTTCTTTGCCCGGTTTGACTTTCAGCTCCACTTCCGGTCCGCGGACAAGAATGTGCGGGCGGATGCCCTATACCGGTCCTTCGTCCCGGTGGAGCAAGAGGAAGAACCTACCCAGCCCATTGTCTGCCCGAGTAAGTGCCTCCCGGTGGCCCCCATCTCTCTGGCCTCTATTCCCCCCGGGAAGACCTACGTCATGGAGACAGAGAGACTCAAGGTCCTCCAATGGGGACATTCCTCGAAAGTGGCCGGACACGCCGGTCAGAAGAAAACCTGGGACGCTATCGTCCGCCACTATTGGTGGCCATCCCTTCGTAAGGATGTCACTGCCTTTGTTGCTGCCTGTTCCTCCTGTGCCCGGAACAAGACGCCTAAGCACCTGCCCTATGGTCGTCTTCTGCCTCTACCGATCCCTTCAGTTCCGTGGCAACACATTGCCATGGACTTCGTCACGGACTTGCCCTTGTCCTCCGGCCATACGGTCATCTGGGTCGTGGTGGATCGATTTTCAAAAATGGCTCATTTCGTTCCTATGGCCGGATTGCCCTCTGCTCAAGAACTCGCTGACGCCTACATACAGCACATCTTCCGCTTGCACGGCTTTCCTGCACATATCGTGTCCGACAGAGGAACCCAGTTCACATCACGCTTCTGGAGAGCCCTCTGCGAACATCTGGGGGTGTCTCTGGACTTCTCCTCTGCCTACCACCCTCAGTCAAACGGCCAAGTGGAACGCGTCAACCAGATCATGACCTCCTTCCTACGCCACTATGTCAATGTACATCAGGACAACTGGTCTACGCTTCTTCCTTGGGCTGAGTTCTCACATAACCACCGGGTCAGCGAGTCCACCTCCAGCTCCCCCTTCCATGTTGTCTATGGTCTCCAGCCTTCCGTGCCGTTGCCTGTTTCTCCTGCTTCTGATGTACCTGCTGCAGACATCCTAGCCAGAGACTTCTCCACTATATGGTCCTCTGTCAAGACCTCCCTGGGACACGCTGCTGCACGGATGAAAATGCACGCTGACAAAAGACGCCTTGACCCTCCTCGCTTCTCTCCCGGGGACTTGGTCTGGCTTGCCTCCAAGTACGTCCGACTCAAGATACCGTCGTACAAGCTGGGTCCGCGGTACATCGGTCCCTTCAAGGTCATCAGGAAGATTAATGAGGTGTCCTATAAGCTGCAGCTTCCAACCACTATGCGGATACCCAACTCCTTCCACGTTTCCTTGCTGAAACCTGTGGTCCTTGGTCCTTTCTTCGCTGACACCGGTATTCATCCTGCACCCATTGCTGAGGATGACATCTATGCGGTAAGAGATATCGTGGCCATGAAGACCGTCAGGGGTAGGCAGTACTTCCTGGTCGACTGGGCGGGTTACGGTCCCGAAGACAGGTCCTGGGAACCTCGGGAGAACGTGAGTACTCCTCTGATTCGTGCCTTCTTGTCCCGGTTGCGGGGAGAGGGGCGTGGGTACTGTCACGCTCCCCGGGCCCCGACGCCGTTCCCCACTCACCGCTCCGGCCCCCGGGTCCCCTGCCTCCAGTCACACGTCCTCCTCGGCACCCTCCAGGCTCCCGGGCTCCCGTTCCCGGCGCTCCTCTGCGACCCAGGACACCCTGTCTGTCTCCCCTGCATCCTCGGTACCGCTCCCTGCTCTGGCCTCCGGCACCCGGGCATCGCGCATGAGCATTAGGGCGCGCGCGCGGTCACTGACCTCCTCTTAAAGACCCAGTACTCCTAAACAGGATATTGCATCAGTCAGGGTCAGGTATATTAGGAGCTTCCTGCCTCTAGGGCGTCGCCTGTTCTACGAGTTCTGTAGCTAGGAGTTCAGGTCCCCTTTGCTGTGCCTCGTTCTCACTTTATGTCTTCCACAGAACCAGTTCTACCAAGCAAACCTGGTCCTGACCATAACCTGTCCGAGTGGTCCTACGGGGACTGTCAGCTGAGACACCACCATCTTCTGCAGTCTGAACCTGCCTTCTACCCTCGGCTTCACCTGGTGACCTCAGCCTCCTCTACCGGTTGGACTCTGCTCACGTCTGACGTCTCTACCTGCGACCGGTACCCGGGCACCGTCATAACGCCTGGCACCAGGAACTCTTTGTCCCCAGGGACTTCCTCATGCCAGCTTCCGGAAAGGACTCTGACCTTATCCCGCTTAGTGCTCCGGCAACCGTGCACCTAGGCCCTCTGGTGCGGTGACCGGACAGTCCCTGTATAGGGGTTAGCTCTGTGTTGCTTCACTGGGGGAGTCCGGTGCACGGCCCAGAGGATCCACCACCCGGGCGTAACATTATGATCATTATCCATTTGTAGAAGCCATTCTCTTTCTTCTCTTTTCAACTTCAGCTTTTTTACAGACAGTGTTATGTTTGCATCAAGAATTTGTTGAACTGTCATTGAATTCATTCTTCCCTTGAAATGTTCCCTGTGCCATTGGCTGCAACACAACCCCAAAGCCTGATTGATCCACCCCCATCCTTAATGGTTGGCGAGATATTCTTTTCTTGAAATTCTGTGCCATTTTTTCTCCACATATACCCTTGATCATTGTGGACAAAGAGTTCTAATTTAACCTCATCGGTCCACGGGACTTGTTTCCAAAATACATCAGGCTTGTTTAAATATTCTTTTGCAAACTTCTGATGCTGCATTTTATGGTGAGGACACAGGACAGGTTTTCTTCTGATGACTCTTCCATAAAGACCATGTTTGTCCAGGTGTCTCTGAACAGTAGAACAATGTACCACAACTCCAGAATCTGCTAAATCTTCCTGAAGGTCTTTTGCAGTCATGCAGGGGTTCTGATTTGCCTCTTTATCAATCCTATGTGCAGAAATGTTGCTTTGTTGTCCAGACCTTTTCTTGACATCCACTGATCCTGTTAAGTGCAATTTCTTAATTAGATTTCGAACTGAGGAAAGGGCAACTTGATAACGCTTTTCAATATTCTTATAACCTTCTCCTGCTTTGCGGGCTTCCACCAATTTAAATTTCAGAGTGCTAGGCAGCTGCTTAGAAGAACCCATGGCTGCTGTTTTTTTTTTGGCACAAGGTTAGAGGAGGCTGGGCTTTATAAAGCTGTGAAGTTTGCATTATCTGGCCTTTCCTAACGATGATGGTGAATAAGTCATAACCCTAACAGGGTAATTAAGGTCTGAAACTTTGGTCAAATTTATCTGGACACACAAATCTCCAAGGGTGCCTACATTTTTTGCATCGGCCCATGTTCTTTTTTGTAATTTGTAAAATGTAAAAGATGATTTTTTTTTTTTGCCTAAAATACAAGGGAAATGTGTCATCTTTAAGTTTATACCTTTTAGAGATCCTTTCATCTTCAACCCGCTTAACACTCACAATGACAGTAATTTTGACCAGGGGTGCCCAAACTTTTGCACACACACTTTTGTAGGTCAGTAGTTTTTTGGTTTTACTTTGGACAAATGAAAGAAATTGGTTTGCAAAGTTTTCTGACTCCAATTCCTCATTATTATTTAGCTTCATCTATCAGAAATGTCTTATTATTAGCCACGATTGTGATCCGTCATCTTGTTTCCCCTGCTCAGACATCTACGTGTGCATGGTGTCCTGCTCGCACTGTGTGGCATCAGATGGGAAATACGTGGCCATTATCAGCACAACAGTAGAAAGTGAGAATCCGGAGAGTGAGATTCAGCCGGCACTGGAACTACTGGAGCCCGTGGATCAGAAGTAAGTTGGACCATAGACTCGAGGGGGCGATATAGGAGATTGCTACATCTATACCCAAGGCAGACAATCCTCTATGAGGTCCAAACTGTCCCACTTGTTTCAATGCATCAGTGTTGGTGCATTTTTGAGCTTTGGAGCATTTGTACCGCCCCGGGGCTCGGCCGGCTGCCGAGCCGCTCGGATCCGGGCTCGTCGGTGGGTGGCTCGAGCTCCTCCCGGACCCGGGGGTCACGTCGCTCTCTGAAGGGATGCTGGTGCTACGTGAGGGGTGGTGTTCAGTGGGGAGGTCCACGGCCGAGGCCGCAGTTGTTTTTGTGGGTTTAAGTTCGTGACACCACCCATAGGTTGTGGTGAATGGATGGACACCACCGCTGCCGTTGACTAGGCTCCCGGGGACGGTGTTGCGCAACCTGGTGTTGACCCCTCCGTGGGTAGGGGGATGTTCATCACAGGGGCCCGAGGGAGGTGCTGAGGCGGGAGATGGATGCGTGCTGGCGTGTCGGTGCGGTGCGGCGCGCTGCGCGGCCCGAGGGCACTGTTATACTCACTATTACAGACACACTAGAGTCTCTGGTAAACCAAACAAGATGGTCGACGGCGCCCACAGCCGGCTGCGCTTTTCCCCTTTTTTCAGGTTGGTGGTTTCCGCCTTTCTCCTGCACCTCACTTTTAGTAGAATGGTGACTCCTATGCCTGAGCAACGGTAGTCCGCTCCCCAGCTTTGTGTGTGCCGGTAGAGCCCATTTGCCCGCAGACGCTGGCCCGTGGGATCTCGATGCCTGGGCGGTGGCTTTCTATCCCTCTGGTTGGGCTGTTGTCTTCAGTCGGGTCTTGGGTGGGAAAGGACCTAAAGTCCAGACCCCAATCAGTGAATTTGACTCGGTCCAGTGGCTTCTGGGCTTCATACTGTGTCTCAGTACCCCTCCTGGTGCTCCGGTTTCCAATTGGTTCCCCGGTTCGGTACCGGCGGGCCACTACCCGATCCCGGTCCCTTACGGTTCCACCAGCTGTAATCCCAGCTCCTGCAGGCGGCCACCACCGTCGGCCTCCTGGACACAGGGTATTCGAGCTCCAACCCAGATCCCTGACAGACGTCCAAACTTTGCTACCACTCTCCTCTACTCCTGTCACTGAACTCTCTGTTTTTCCCGCCTCAGTCTCTCCAAACTCCTCGGTGGGCGTGGCCAACCGCCTGGCCCCGCCCCCAGGTGTGAACGTCAAGTCCGGAGAGGGGTGACTCAGGGTTTTAAGGTTGGCTGCTGGTACCTTTTTAGGGGGAGTTGTTTGCGCAAGGGCCTACCTGTGACTACCTGCCTAGTCCAAGGCGTCACACATTTTTATTATCTGCAGCATCTCAAGTCTTTTAGCTTTTTTTCTGCTTTTTTTTTTACCAATTGAGATGAATAAATAGAATAATACCTGTACACTGCGGTTTTCCCACCAATACTCTGGGTTTTTCCATGCAGAATCAAATGTATCAAAACACTACATCTGAATAAACTCTGGAATCCCTACTGTTTAACTTGTATGGGCTGGATACAACTGTAGCAAAACCTCAGCTGTGAGAAGTATGAGGCCTATGGGAACATGTAGAAAAATGAGGCAGGCTTACTAAGATTTTGGCGATAAATGTGACAAATTTTGACGCTAATTTTTACAACTAGTTTTAAAGCTAAAGGTTTTCCACATTTTTTAATTGCCCATATTTAAAGGGATGTGATTAAGAAGTAAATGGATGTGGTTAATATGCCACAACATACCCCAAATTTAGAAGCAAAAACATGGTATAAAGTGGCACGATGTTACTCCGGGATAGCGAGTTACAGGGAGCTCCTATGCTGTCCCTTACGCTAGAGGACCCTAGGCTATCCCTCACCTCCAGATTACTCCTAATGGTGGAGATGCCGGATTCCCGTGCCTTTATATACTTCTGAGAAATACTATTGTAATACCCCACTCCCCCCAGGAAGGGATTATACAGGAGTGAAATGATAAACAGATAAGGACAGACAAGGGAAAACCAAATCTCTGACACACTGCATACACACAGGAATAGACAAAGAGAGACTCAGGAGAAAAAGAAGAGCGGGTGGGTAGGAACAAAAAGCCAACAAGGGTAAACTTCACAAGATAAACTATAGCTGGCACAGGTAGAAAGCTCCAGCCAGCATATATAGGAGGGGAGCAGATGTGATTGGCTCCCCTACAACATGTGATCAAAGATGACTCACCAGCAGACCGGCAGAGATTAACTCTTGCTAGCCTGCCTATGAATTACCAAGATATGATTGGCTCCCCCACAACATGTGATCAAAGATGACTCACAAGTAGATCGGCAAAAGATTAATTCTTGCTAGCCTGCCTATGAATTACCAAGATATGATTGGCTCCCCCACAACATGTGATCAAAGATGACTTAACAGCAGACCGGCAGAGATTAACACTTGCTAGTCTGCCTATGAACTACCAATTTGTTGGTTGATGCCCGATCTGCCTGCGCTGATTACAGACCCCAGAGAAGTTATGAGGCGGAGTGTCAGTATCAGTAGCCATGACAGTCGACCAAGTTTGTGAAAATCTCCGTATGACAGGAAGCCAAAGTGATAAATTTGGTACTTTTTCAGGCTATGTATATCATGGACTGGATAAGTAAATCTGGCTGATTGTTCCAGTCCTTGACTGGAAGCAGAGATCTTGCAAAGAGTAAGGCATTGAAGCTCAGATTATACTATAATATTGCAGAATATTTTTTTTACACAATCATTAACACTAGAAGTCCCAGAGAGGGGTCATTTAACATTTCTACCTTTGGAACCCAGAGACGGGTCGAATGACCTGAAGGATTTTAGCTAACATCCTATAATCACCGTCTTTTGTTCTGTAATTAAGGCCATTACTGTCGCACCACAGGAGGTTGTTGTTTTCCATTTAGTTTAGCCATTTAGTTTCTAGTTAGTTCTATTCAGTTTATTGTATGTCATTTGACCCTCTTTCGGGACTTCAGGGGGGAGCTCAAAATTTCTGGGACTTTTAGTGTTAAAGGTATATTCCAGCCTAAAGCATTTAAGGAGTAAATACCTACTGATCAGTGGGAACCTCACGATTGGACCCTCAGTGATTTAATATGTATCATCTATCCAGTGAATTAAACATTTCTTACTACAAAAGAATGGGAAACATGATTACGCATTGGCCATAGTCTTTGTGGGACCATTGATTGCAGAGAGATCAGTTCCTGGACCCTTAGGGGTGCTTCACACATAGCGAGATTGCTAGCGAGATCGCTGCCGAGTCACATTTTTTGTGATGCACCAGTGACCTCATTAGTAGTGTTGAGCGGACCCGGATCTGAAAAATCCGGATCCGCACGGGTCGAGGTTCCGATCCGAGTCCGACCAGTACCCGGGTTCCGGGGTGCACGATCCGGATCCGTTTTTTTTTCTTCTCTCTCTCTCTCTCTCTTTTCCCGGATCCGACTCCCCATTCATTTACATAGGTGCGGATTCCGGATCGGATCCGGACTTCGGCGGCAACCCGATCCGGATCCGTCGGACCCGGATTATAGCCAATCCGCTCAACTCTACTCATTAGCGATCTCGCTGTGTGTGACACTGAGCAGCGACCTGTCCCCTGCTGTGAAATCTCTGCTCGTTACACACAGTGCTGGTTCATTTTTTGGACGTTGCTCTCCCGCTGTGAAGTACACATCGCTGTGTGTGACAGCGAGAGAGCAACGATCTGAATGTGCAGGGAGCAGGAGCCGGCGTCTGACAGCCTGCGGTAAGCTGTAACCAAGGTAAATATCAGGTAACCAAGCGAAGCCCTTTGCTTGGTTACCCGATATTTACCTTGGTTACTAGCGTCCGCCGCTCTCACGCTGCCAGTGCCGGCTCCCTGCACACGTAGCCGGAGAAAACATCGGGTGAATAAGCAAAGCGGTTTGCTTATTAACCCCATGTGTACTCTGGCTACGAGTGCAGGGAGCCAGCGCTAAGCGGTGTGCGCTGGTAACCAAGGTAAATATCGGGTAACCAAGCGCTTGGTTACCCAATATTTACCTTAGTTACCAAGCACAGCATCGCTTCCACGCGTCGCTGCTGGCTGGGGGCTGGTCACTGGTCGCTGATGAGATCTGCCTGATTAACAGCTCACCAGCGACCATGTAGCGACGCACCAGCGATCCTGACCAGGTCAGATCGCTACTGGGATCGCTGGAGCATCGCTAAATGTGACGGTACCCTAACTGATAACTTCTGATGTGCCTCATTGTGTTATTATCTCCCTGACTATGATTCAGAGTTAGCTGATAGATAACAAAAAAAAACTTAAAAAAAGAGAAAAAAAATGCTATTTATTTTTTACATATTTGGAAAATTGGAGTCTGTAATTGAAAAGGTTGAGTCGCTGCAATCCCAGACACGGCCTCTGCACAGGAGTGGCGCTGTTTCAAAAAGAAATCAATCATTCTTTTCTAATCTCACCTAACCTTGAGATTATTATTATTATTATTTTACTTTTGCAACACATGTGGGCTGAACATTTCCAAGAACTTCACGAGAAGTCAGGAAACGGTGATGAGTCACTGTTCCTGGGAAGAACTGTGAAAACAGAACAGGAAAACTCTGCGACTTCACGAGAAAAGGAGGGGGGGAAAGACACTTCCAAGACATCGTCCATGGAGCGAAAACTTTTATTATGACGGAATCTGCTTTTATCATGACGGAATATAGTAATGGGTTGATTGCGACCCATTACTCCCCAGTGTAGAGGCTGTGAAACCTCCTGTTCTATAGCTGTGGGTGCAATACAAAATACAATACGGTTTTAAGGAATATTATACATAATGTAACGCCTGCCTGGATCCACAGACTCAGATGGGCTGTAATGGGGAGGCTAGAGGGAAGCCACTCACCAAGCAGGACCCCCAGAACCCTGAAACCCTTTAACCCCTCTACAGGGATTTGGAATTACACAGGACCCTGGAGATCACTACCTGTGGAAGGCTGCAGTCCGATGAGAGTAGTAGTCAGGCAGGGTCAAACCAGGAATTGCGGAACAGGGACAGAATCGGCAGGCAGTGACGTAGTCAGCAAACGTAGCAGAGGTCAAATCCGGATCGAGCAGCGAGGTACAGAAACAGTAGGCAGGAGGGTAGTCAGAAAACATGCAGAAGTCAACACAGGACTCACCAACAGAATAGGACGTAACAGGAGCCAGGAAATCAGAACTATCTCTGGCAGTGGTCATGTGACAGGAGGGGGAATAAGAAGGGTGTGGTGTCTTCCCATTGGCTGTAGCTGAACGCTGGCAACTTCAGCTGGAATACACATGCCACCCACAGTCAGCCAGCGGTACTGCAGATCCCAAGATAACCCAGCCCAGTGGATGATCGGAGCCTGCGCCCACCGCTGGCATCGACTCCTCTCCCATCACCAGCACCATCCACGGCAGGAACACAGCGTCGCCTGGCGATCGGAGCAGAAGTCGCTGGAGCAGACTCCGGCGGTGACGTAACACATTCTCAGTGCTTGCCCCAAGCACAGACCCCGCATGACCTTCTGCATTATGGACCCCGGGTGAACCTTGTGTGGGAATTCATTCTCCATTGACCCCGCTCTGTATTTTCTTCTGAAGAAGACAACCTACAGTTGTGCTCAAAAGTTTACATACCCCGGCAGATATTTTTACTTTCTTGGCCTTTTTCCATAGAATATGAATGGTAACACAAAATCTTTTTTTCCACTCATGGTTAGTGGTTGGGTGAAACCATTTATTGTCATCTACTGTGTTTTGGTTTTGTTTTTAAATCATAAACAACCAAAAACATCCAAATGACCCTGATCAAAAGTTCACACACCCTGGTGATTTTGGCCTGATAACATGCACAGAAGGTGACACAAATGGGTGTGAATGGCTAATAAAGGTAACATCCTCAACTGTGTTCTGTCTGCTTGTAACCAGTGCGTGTGCATAAAAGCCGAGTGAGTTTCTGGGATACAGACAGACTCTTGCATCTTTCATCCAGCCACTGACTCTTCTGGATTGTGAGTCATGGGGAAAGCAAAAGAATTGTCAACAAATCTATAGGAAAAGATAGTTGAACTGTATAAAACAGGAAAGGGATACAAAAAGATATCCAAGGAATTGATAATGCCAGTCAGCAGTGTTCAAAGTGTGATCAACAAATGGAAAATCAGGTGCTCTGTAAAAACAAAACCACGATCAGTTAGACCAACAACAATTTTGGTAACAACTGCCAGGAAAATTGTTTGGGATGCAAAGCAAAACCCACAAATAACATCAGCTGACATACAGGACTCACTGAAAACTAGCGGGGTGGCTGTTTCTAGATGCACAATAAGGAGGCACTTGAAGAAAAATGGGCTGCTTGGTCAAGTCGCCAGAAGAAAGCCATTACTGCGCAAATGCCACAAAGTCTCTCGTCTACAATATGCCAAACAGCACAGAGGCTAGCCTCCAAATGTCTGGAACAAGGTAATTTGGAATGATGAGACCAAAATCGAACTTTTTGGCCACAACCATAAACATTACATTTGGAGAGGTATCAACAAGGCCTATGATGAAAGGAACACCATTCCTACTGTAAAGCATGGAGGTGGATCGCTGATGATAGGGGGATGTGTGAGCTACAAAAGGCACAGGAAACTTGGTCAAAGCTGAAGGAAAGATGAATGCAGCACGTTATCGGCAAATACTGGAGGCAAATTTGCACTCATCAGCCCAGAAGCTGCGCATGGGATGTACTTGGACATTCCAACAAGACAGTGATACAAAACACAAGGCTAAGTATGTAAACTTTTGAGCAGAACTGAATATGTTATGGAATTGCTCTTCATGCAATTCCCTACACTTTCCAGAAATGATCTTTATTACATCCGCGGTCCGTTTTTCTCCGTCCTCACAGCATAAGGAGGAGCAATAAAAAAAAATACCCAATCTCATAGTAAATATCGTATTTTTATAGCATTTTATGCTCTTTTCACAGGTTTGTGTCCATTAGTGACCAGTATATCCCGAAACACGATGGAACGAAAAACCAGGTGAGATGAGTCCAGAAATTACATGTCTGCACCTGAAAAGGACGACGGATGTAACACGGATTTTAATAATGAGGAAACTGCAGGGGAACATTAATATGGGGTCACTATTCCTAATGAGGGCACTGCGGAGGAGCGTTATTACCATGGGACCACTATTACTAATGAGGACACTGCGGAGGAGTGTTATTACCATGGGACCACTATTACTAATGAGGGCACTGCGGAGGAGTGTTAATATGGGGGTACTATTCCTAATGGGGGCACTGCAGAGGAGTGTTATTACTATGAGGACCACTATTCCTAATGGGGGCACTGCGGAAGAGTGTTAATATTGGGCACTACTGCTAATGAGAGCACTGTGGAGGAATGTTATTACTATCGGGGCACTATTATTAATGAGAGCACTGTGGAGGAACATTGTTATTACTATGGGAGCAGTAATATAGAAGCACTGCTACTAATGAGAACACTGCAGAGGAACGTTATTACTATGGGAGCAGTAATAGTAATGAGGGCACTGCACTATGGAGGAGCGTTATTATGGGGGTACTGTTCCTAATGAGGGCACTGCAAAGGAGCGTTAATAAGGGGGTACTATTCCTAATGAGGGCACTGTGGAGGAGAGTTAATATGGGTGCACTATTACTAATGAGGGCACAGTGGAGGAACATTATTACTATTGGGGCACTATTACTAATGAGAGCACTGTCTAGGAGCGTTATTACTATTGGGGTACTATTCCTAATGTGGGCACTGCGGAGGAGTGTTATTAATATGGGGTACTATTCCTAATGAGTGCACTGCATAGGAACGTTAATATGGGGGTACTATTACTAATGAGAGTATTGTGGAGGAGCGTTATTAATATGGGAGCACTATTACTAATGAAAGCACTGTGAGCAGTAGTATTAAGATGGGGGCACTTTTACTAATGAGAGCACTATGGAGGAACGTTATTACTATGGGGCACTATTACTAATGAGGGAACTATGGAGGAACATTATTACTATGGGGCACTATTACTAATGAGAGCACTATGGAGGAACGTTATTACTATGGGGCGCTATTACTAATGAGAGCACTATGGAGGAACGTTATTACTATGGGGCACTATTACTAATGAGGGCACTGGAGAGGAGCTTTATTACTATGGAAGCACTTTTACTGAGGGCACTACAGAGGAGCGTTATTAAAACTGGGGCACTATTACTAATAAGAGCACTGCGGTGGAGCGCTATTAATATTGCGGCACTATTACTAATGAAGGCACTACGGA
Organism: Anomaloglossus baeobatrachus; assembly: GCF_048569485.1. Lineage (NCBI taxonomy): Eukaryota > Metazoa > Chordata > Amphibia > Anura > Aromobatidae > Anomaloglossus > Anomaloglossus baeobatrachus. The sequence goes on from NC_134360.1 coordinate 39,857,105, forward strand.
GGAACGTTATTACTATGGGGCACTATTGGTAACGAGGGTACTGCGGAGGAGTGTTAATATGTGGGGTACTATTACTAAAGAGAGCACTGCGGAGGAGTGTTATTAATATGAGAGCAATATTACTAATGAGGGCACTGCGGAGGAGCATTAGTAATATGGGGGTATTATTCCTAATGAGGGCACTGCGGAGAAGCGTTATTATTATGCTTTTTTAAGAGCAGCGGTGCACTCTACAATGTTACATAGAGTCGAAGACCAATGTGTGATATGTCGTATGACAATGTAGAATTTTGGGCAACTTTTGCCTGTTAATTGGTGCACATTCTTAGGGGTACTTTGCACATTACGACATCGCAGCTGCGATGTCGGTGGGGTCATGTCGAAAGTGACGCACTTCCTGTGTCGCTCTCGACATTGTAGTGTGCAAATCCTAGATGATACGATTAACGAGCGCAAAAGCGTTGTAATCGTGTCATCGGTGTAGCGCGATGGTCCGATATTGTTCCTCGTTCCTGCGGCAGCACACATCGCTGTGTGTGAAGCCGCAGGAGCGAGGAACATCTCCTACCTGCGTCACCGCGGCTCCCGTCGGCTATGCGGAAGGAAGGAGGTGGGCGGGATGTTTACATCCCGCTCATCTCCGCCCCTACGCTCCTATTGGCCGACTGCCGTGTGACGTCGCAGTGACGCCGCACAACACGCCCCCTTAATAAGGAGGCGGTTCGCCGGCCACAGCGACGTCGCATGGCAGGTGAGTGCATGTGAAGCTGGCGTAGCGATAATGTTCGCTACGCCAGGAATCACAAGATATCGCTGCTGCGACGGGGGCGGGGATTATCGCGCTCGGCATTGCAGCATCGGCTTGTGATGTCGCAACGTGCAAAGCCCGCCTAAAAGCTTACCCACACCTCCTTTTCTTGTCATTTTTAAGTCTTGGTGCAGGGACTAAACATTGGTGTAATAAATATAGTAAAACACTGAGGAACCTACTGCTAACATAAAAGGGTGCAGGTCATTGTTTGGTGGTGAAGTCATTGATAAAGAAGGTCCCGGCAGGGCACAACTTTAATACTCTCCTAATACATTTTCTTCTTTCTCAACAGATTTTTATCTCTCGATCATATGACGCCACCACTCACTTCGAGACGACCTGCGATGACATTAGGGACATCTTTCAGAGGATGACTGGTGCCACTTTGGACTTCAAGGACATGTGGTGCGTGGCTTCCGACACGGACAAACAAGATGGAGAATGACATGATGTTAATTAACTCAGATTCAAGATTAATATTTGCATTTTTTTTATTGCCTTTACTTTGTTCCATCTTCTGTGGACAAGGATTTTCTTGCTTGCTGGGACAGTCCTGTGGTCGAGTTTTGTACATAGTTTCCCCGCTGTCATGTAATAAATCATTCTATATTTACATTTAAAATAAAAAAAAAAGTTCTTTGCATTGTGATCATTTCTTTTTTTACGGTAAAATCCTTTTCTCATCACACTTATTGGGGGGCAGAGATAATGAGCAGCTGCTATTGTGATAAAAAACGTCCAGGCTAAAAAATCCACTTCTTAAGACCCGCAACACACATCCGTTAAATTTGTACGTGTGCAGTATGTATTTGCACGTACCGGAGACACGTACACACGGAGACCCATGTTGTTCTATGGTAGATGGCACACACACGTAAAATCACACAGAACGTGTGTCCGTGAGGTAAGTACGTGTGTGCGCTTTTCTACAACATGTCTGTTTTTGGCCGGCAGCACGCAGGCACGGACCCGCTTTAGTCTATGGGTCCGTGCCTGCACGTACCGCACACGGAGTATCTCCATGTTCAGCACGTTTCGTGCGTGTGCGTTTTTACACTAGCGATCTTATTTTTTGTTTTTTTTAAATTAAATTCAGTATACTTACCTTTTTTCCTGCTGTTCTCAGTCATACTTACATTGGCGCTCGGTTTTTTTCTTCCCCCGGCTCATACCGCTCCCCGATCACCAGTGCGGCGAGGAACAGCTGTGCAGAGAATACGCGGCAACAATTACTTTGAATATGCCGGCCGCTCATTAATCAATCTCGTATTCCCTGCTTTCCCCACCCACAGGCGCCTATGATTGGTTGCAGTCAGACACGCCCCCCACGCTGAGTCACAGCTGTCTCACTGCACCCAATCACAGCAGCCGGTGGGCGTGTCTATACTGTGCAGTAAAATAAATAAATAAATAATTTAAAAAAACGGCGTGCGGTCCCCCCCAATTTTAATACCAGCCAGATAAAGCCATACGGCTGAAGGCTGGTATTCTCAGGATGGGGAGCTCCACGTTATGGGGACCCCCCAGCCTAACAATATCAGTCAGCAGCCGCCCAGAATTTCCGCATACATTAGATGCGACAGTTCTGGGACTGTACCCGGCTCTTCCCGATTTGCCCTGGTGCGTTGGCAAATCGGGGTAATAAGGAGTTTTTGGCAGCCCATAGCTGCCAATAAGTCCTAGATTAATCATGTCAGGCGTCTCCCCGAGATACCTTCCATAATTAATCTATAAATTACAGTAAATAAACACACACACACCCGAACAATCCTTTATTAGAAAAAAAACCCACAAACATATACCCTGGTTCACCACTTTAATAAGCCCGAAAAAGCCCTCCATGTCCGGCGTACTCCAGGATGGTCCAGCGTCGCTTCCAGCGCTGCTGCATGGAGGTGACCGGAGCTGCAAAAGACACCGCCGCTCCTGTCACCTCCACACAGCAACTGAAGACAGCCGTGCGATCAGCTGAGCTGTCACTGAGGTTACTCGCGGCCAACACTGAATACAGCTGATCTTGCTATTCCCTTCATTAGCTGCGTGGAGGTCACAGGAGCGGCTGTGTCTTCTGCAGCTCCGGTCACCTTCATGCAGTAGAGCTGGAAGCGACGCTGGAGCATCCTGGAGTACGCCGGACATGGAGGGCTTTTTCGGGCTTATTAAAGTGGTGAACCAGGGTATATGTTTGTGGTTTTTTTTTCACACGGATGCCATACATACCGGAGAAACGCCCCAAAAAAACGGAACACGGACCCGAAAAACGGACCGTGTCACACGGACGATTTTTTTGCGGAAGTGTGTTTTATGCCTAAAGGGAACCTGTCACCACTTTATTGGCGTATAAGCTGCGGCCCCCACCACCGGGCTCTTATATACAGAATTCTAACATGCTGTATATAAGAGCCCAGGCCGCTGTGAGAACATAAAAAACACTTTATAAGACTTACCTAACGGTCGCTCAGTTGGCCAGATGGGCGTCTCCATTGTCCGGTGCTTTCGCCGCCTCTTTCGGCCATCTTCGTCCTCCTTCTGACTCCTGTGAGCATGACGCAGCTACGTCATACACACTTGCCGGTCCTGCGCAGGCGCACTACAATACTTTGATTTGCCCTGCTTAGGACCTAAATGCCGGCGAGTGTAGATGACGTCGGACGCGTCATGCACCACGGCTAGAGAAGGAGGACGAAGATGGCCGAAATAGGCGGCGTCGGCACCGGAGAACGGAGACGCCCATCTGGCCAACTGAGCGGCCGTTAGGTAAGTATTATAAAGTCTTTTTTATGTTCTCACAGCGGCCTGGGCTCTTATATACAGCATGTTAGAATGTTGTGTATAAGAGCCCGGTGGTGGTGGCCGCAGCTTATACGCCAAAAAAGTGGTGACAGGTTCCCTTTAAAATCTGCTTCTAAAAGTCACCTGGTTCTTGGCACAGTTTTCTAAGAACAAACTTTATGTTTTGGTTCTTTTTGTGTTTTTAGCACTTTTCTCGCTGCAATAACCTTACAAAAAATGTACGATTTGCGCAATTTACATGTGGAAAAAAAACCAAAAGCATCCAGGCCGCTTTTTCTAGCATAATCTGCTGAAAAAACACAATTAAAAAAACCCAACCCAGAACCCTGCTGCAGACACTGAGCTAAACTGGTTTTGTATAAATGCAGGAGGGGAAGCCGAGAAACCAGTTACAGTTAGGTCCAGAAATATTTGGACAGTGACACAATTTTCGCGAGTTGGGCTCTGCATGCCACCACATTGGATTTGAAATGAAACCTCTACAACAGAATTCAAGTGCAGATTGTAACGTTTTATTTGAAGGTTTGAACAAAAATATCTGATAGAAATTGTAGGAATTGTACACATTTCTTTACAAACACTCCACATTTTAGGAGGTCAAAAGTAATTGGACAAATAAACCAAACCCAAACAAAATATTTTTATTTTCAATATTTTGTTGCGAATCCTTTGGAGGCAATCACTGCCTTAAGTCTGGAACCCATGGACATCAAACGCTGGGTTTCCTCCTTCTTATTGCTTTGCCAGGCCTTTACAGCCGCAGCCTTCAGGTCTTGCTTCTTTGTGGGTCTTTCCGTCTTAAGTCTGGATTTGAGCAAGTGAAATGCATGCTCAATTGGGTTAAGATCTGGTGATTGACTTGGCCATTGCAGAATGTTCCACTTTTTCGCACTCATGAACTCCTGGGTAGCTTTGGCTGTATGGTTGGGGTCATTGTCCATCTGTACTATGAAGCGCCGTCCGATCAACTTTGCGGCATTTGGCTGAATCTGGGCTGAAAGTATATCCCGGTACACTTCAGAATTCATCCGGCTACTCTTGTCTGCTGTTATGTCATCAATAAACACAAGTGACCCAGTGCCATTGAAAGCCATGCATGCCCATGCCATCACGTTGCCTCCACCATGTTTTACAGAGGATGTGGTGTGCCTTGGATCATGTGCCGTTCCCTTTCTTCTCCAAACTTTTTTCTTCCCATCATTCTGGTACAGGTTGATCTTTGTCTCATCTGTCCATAGAATACTTTTCCAGAACTGAGCTGGCTTCATGAGGTGTTTTTCAGCAAATTTAACTCTGGCCTGTCTATTTTTGGAATTGATGAATGGTTTGCATCTAGATGTGAACCCTTTGTATTTACTTTCATGGAGTCTTCTCTTTACTGTTGACTTAGAGACAGATACACCTACTTCACTGAGAGTGTTCTGGACTTCAGTTGATGTTGTGAACGGGTTCTTCTTCACCAAAGAAAGTATGCGGCGATCATCCACCACTGTTGTCATCCGTGGACGCCCAGGCCTTTTTGAGTTCCCAAGCTCACCAGTCAATTCCTTTTTTCTCAGAATGTACCCGACTGTTGATTTTGCTACTCCAAGCATGTCTGCTATCTCTCTGATGGATTTTTTCTTTTTTTTCAGCCTCAGGATGTTCTGCTTCACCTCAATTGAGAGTTCCTTAGACCGCATGTTGTCTGGTCACAGCAACAGCTTCCAAATGCAAAACCACACACCTGTAATCAACCCCAGACCTTTTAGCTACTTCATTGATTACAGGTTAACGAGGGAGACGCCTTCAGAGTTAATTGCAGCCCTTAGAGTCCCTTGTCCAATTACTTTTGGTCCCTTGAAAAAGAGGAGGCTATGCATTACAGAGCTATGATTCCTAAACCCTTTCTCCGATTTGGATGTGAAAACTCTCATATTGCAGCTGGGAGTGTGCACTTTCAGCCCATATTATATATATAATTGTATTTCTGAACATGTTTTTGTAAACAGCTAAAATAACAAAACTTGTGTCACTGTCCAAATATTTCTGGCCCTGACTGTATTACACCGGGCTCACATCTATTTCCCTCATTGAAGTCAATGGCTCAGATGGTGGCTTCTGTCAAACCCATGCAAAAGCCTCAGGCGATTTTAATTCTCCATTTGCAGGTTCCTGTCCACCCATAAATTGTATGTTTTTTAAACCCATACAGAGGAATTTTGTTTGATAGGGACCCAGCAAAAATGAGGTCGCCTTGCCGCTTGCTGTTGGGCTCACATAAAATCTGGCCAATTTTGTGTGCTAAGTGTCTCGATTTTTACATGTTTTTTCATGGTAGTTATGCAAGTCTATATTCCCATATTCATTGTTACACATATCTTAGCACCACAGAGTGCAGCTGTCTCATTTTTGTTAATGTAATGCAGTCATTACTTATGGGTTATGCAAACAGAAGAGTAGTCAGGAAAGGCGCGGTCTGGTAACAGGAGGTCACATATGGATATAAGAAGTAGACAGGCGAAGTCAGGTCACAATTCAGGGCTCAGTATTCCAGGAAGTCGCGTAATAGATTCAGGGAGTAAACTGAGACGTGGTCAGGTAATGGTCCAAGATCTAAAGCCAGGAGGTCACGACAGGAACAGGAAGCAGGCAGAGAGGAGTCAAAACAACAGTCTGAGGTCAAGAAACAATAGATCAGAACACTAGCAGGAACACAGGCCAACAGCACAACTACAGAACCAGAATGTATGACTGGCAAGGTTCTGGGAGAGCATGCTCAGTAAAGAAGCAGAGCAATTACCAGGAAGATGGAACACCTGAGTAATCAGCACTTCCCAGAATCAGCATGGAATCATGACCTGTTAATCAACCCTGCCAGCCCAGGAAAACACAGCAGAGCATCTCCTAATGTGCAAGATGCTCTGCACAGAGGAATCGTGTCACTGCCAGCTCAGTAGTCCAGGAGAGCGCAGCAGAGAATCTCCTAATGTGCATGATGCTCTGCACAGAGGAATCATGACAGTTACTAAGTTTCATATTCAGTTTGCACTTGTTCACATTAGAAAGATAGGATGTGCCATCAGTTTTTTTTTCTTAGATTACATGGTTGTCATGATTGACTCCTGGCTCAGCTGGAGCTGAGCCTTTTTTTTAGTTTCACTTCTGATGCAGGTCACGTTAGGGGTTAATCCTTTCTGCCTCGTTCTGGAGGTCAGGCTGCTTTATTAGGGCACTGTTTCTCTTGGACGTCGCCAGTGATACTTCTGGCTCTGCTGTGTTCTGCTCTTGAGTGACCTGTTTTCTGCCCTGCCCCCTCCTGACCTCCGTATTCACCTGACCTGTTAACCTCCTCTGTTGTCTGTTTCCATCAGTGTCTCTCCCGCTGTCTCCCTGTTCGTTCCTTATCTGTATACCTTAATTTTGTCTTGTCTTCCCACTCCCCCTCGCTTCTAGGCTCTGATTTCCCGGCTACTGACTATTTGCTTCCCTCTGACTAAGTTTAGACTTTGCCCTTGTGTACTTACAAGACCTCATGTTGTGACACGGCTTTCTGACGATTCTACTGCCATCTGGTGGGCTTGACTAGTATTACCTCTGCTAGGGAATTCCCTGCTCATACGCTTCCTCCACTTTTACTCCCCCTAGTGGTTTACCAGCTAACTACCTTCTCAGATAGTTTCAGGAATCCTCTCAGTCCCACATTACTGCGCTGTACTCCTATTGTACATCTTAGAGTACAGCGTGACAATGGTTTTGTATAAATTCAGGAGGGGAAGCCGAGAAACCAGTTATTACGCAGGGTTGACACCTGTTTCCCTCACTGAAGTCAATAGCTCAGATGGAAGCTTTTGTCAAACCATGTAAAATAGGATTCAGACAGAAGCCCCATCTGAGCCCAGGACTTCAATGAGCTGAACAGTATATAAAACAAAAAACTTTGGACTCCACTTGGTCTCCTTTCCAGTGGTGCCCTTCTTTTTAGGTGGGCACAATAGCATTGTCAAATCCTGGTTTTCAGAAATTCAGAGGAAGGTTCCCCTGACATAGTCATGAACGGGGACAGGGTATTATTATTATTATTTATTATTATTTATTATTATAGCGCCATTTATTCCATGGCGCTTTAAAAGTGAAAGAGGGTATACATACAACAATCATTAACAATACAAAACAGACTGGTATAGGAGGAGAGAGGACCCTGCCCGCGAGGGCTCACAGTCTACAAGGAATGGGTGAGGGTACAATAGGTGAGGACAGAGCTGGTTGCGCAGTGGTGTACTGGACTGAGGGTTATTGCAGGTTGTAGGCTTGTCAGAAGAGGTGGGTCTTCAGGTTCCTCTTGAAGCTTTACACGGTAGGGGAGAGTCTGATATGCTGAGGTAGAGCGTTCCAGAGCATGGGGGAGGCACGGGAGAAGTCTTGTACACGATTGTGGGAAGAGGAGATAAGAGAGGAGCAGAGAAGGAGATCTTGTGAGGATCTGAGGTTGCGTGCAGGTAGGTACCGGGAAACTAGCTCACAGATGTAAGGAGGAGACAGGTTGTGGATGGCTTTGTATGTCATGGTTAATGTTTTTAACTGGAGTCATTGGGCGATGGGAAGCCAGTGAAGGGATTGGCAGAGTGGCGAGGCTGGGTAATAGCGAGGGGAGAGGTGGATTAAGCAGGCCGCAGAGTTTAGGATAAATTGTAGGGGTGCAAGAGTGTTGGAAGGGAAGGGAGGCCAGAGAGCAGGAGGTTGCAGTAGTCGAGGCGGGAGATGATGAGGGCATGCACTAATGTTTTTGCTGAATCTTGGTTAAGGAAAGCACGGATCCGAGAGATATTTTTGAGTTGAAGTCTGCATGAGGTGAAGAGAGCTTGGATGTGTGGCTTGAAGGATAGAGCAGAGTCGAGGGTTACTCCAAGGCAACGAGCTTCTGAGACTGGGGAGAGTGAGCAAGCATCAAGTTTGATGGAAAGGCTTGTTGGAGGAGATGAGTGAGGAGGAGGAAAGACAATGAATTCTATTTTGTCCATGTTAAGCTTTAGGAATCGCGCAAAGAAGAAGGATGAAATAGCAGACAGAAATTGTAGAATTTTGGTTAGTAGAGAGGTAATGTCAGGTCCAGAGAGGTAGATCTGTGTGTTATCGGCATAGAGATGATACTGGAAGCCGTGGGACTCTATGAGCTGTCCCAGGCCGAAGGTGTAGATGGAGAACAGCAGGGGTCCAAGAACTGAACCTTGGGGGACACCGACAGAAATGGGGCGAGATGAGGGAGTGGTGTGAGAATGGGAGACGCTGAAAGTTTGGTCGGTTAGGTATGAGGATATCCAAGATAGGGCCAAGTCTGTGATGCCCAGAGATGAGAGAATCTGTAGTAGAAGGCAGTGGTCTACTGTGTCGAAGGCAGAGGACAGGTCCAGGAGGAGGAAAGAGTAGTGTCGCTTGGCTTTGGCGGTTAGGCGGTTGGTGACTTTGGTTAGGGTAAGGAGTATGTAGCGGACCACCTGTAAAGTTAAACCTTTGTGTCGATCTGCCCTCGAGAGGTCCATCACTCAGAAGAGGGTGCCTCACAATAACCGACCAAATCTAGTGGGCTATGGTAGACCTGGATGCTACCAGAACTTTTCTAGGACCGTCTAGAACCACAAGTTGAGAATCAGATTGTTGGTAGAAAGAAGTTTGGGAAACTTAAATATGTTGAGGGACCAATTCCTTAGGGGGAAAAAAAAAGACAAAAATAAGGGTCATCTAGGAAAAATACAAACAAGAGACTCAAGCACAATTTGCTCCAATGTCTGAGCTGCTACTGGAAGTGGTGACGTTACTATTCAATCAGCTGTCACACCGCTGCTGCCTATAATTGGCTGCAGCGGTCAAGGGACTCTGAACAGTAAGCCATCATAAAAAAAACTCTTTAAGGGAGGATAGTCTGAAAAATGTAAAAGGCTGATACAATTTTTTGACTAAATAATGGAACAGGGCAGAGTAATACGACGTCATCTTGGAAGTAATAGACACCAAATACTAAACATTATAAGAACGGAAGCGCAGGAAGATGCCATCCTGGGGTTCAAATGGAGAAGTTGTGGGACAATGAGTAATAGAATAACATGCAATGGGCTCTGGTTGGGGGTAAAGTAAGGTGATTTAGCGGCCAGTGGACACTGAAAAGGATAGGGGTGACTCATAAACTTTGACTCAGCAAAGGCCCCCGACCCATGTCCAGACCTTCGTAAAGTAAGGAAAGCAGAAGAGGGATGGAAAATTGAAGTGATTGGGATGGTCTTTCCTTACACTAATGGGTAAAGAATGAGCTCTGAGGCACTATACGTGGATAGGATGCCGCACTCTGAGGGGCTTTCTGTGGCCAGGATACCGCGCTCTGAGGGGCTTTCTGTGGGCAGGATGCCGCGCTCTGAGAATTTATCCGTGAGTAGGATGCCGCGCTCTGAGAAGCTTTCTGTGGGTAGGATGCCGAGCTCTGATAAGCTACCCGTGGGCAGGATGCTGCGCTCTGAGCTTTTTATGGGCAGGATGCTGCGTTCTGAGAAGCTTTCTGTGGGCAGGATGCCGCGCTCTGAGAAGCTATCCATGGGCAGGATGCCGTGCTCTGAGAAGGTACCCGTGGGCAGGATGCCGCGCTCTGAGGGGCTTTCTGTGGGCAGGATGCTGCGCTCTGAGAAGCATTCTGTGGGCAGGATGCCGCACTCTGAGAAGCTTTCTGTGGGCAGGATGCCGCGCTCTGAGGAACTTTCTGTGGGCAGGATGCCGCGCTCTGAGAATCTATCCGTGGGCAGGATGCCGCGCTCTGAGAATTTATTTGTGGGTAGGATGCTGTGCTCTGAGAAGCTTTCTTTGGGCAGGATGCCGCGCTCTGAGAAGCTTTTTGTGGGCAGGATGCTGCGCTCTGAGAATCTATCCATGGGCAGGATGCCGCGCTCTGAGGAGCTTTCTGTGGGCAGGATGCTGCGCTCTGAGCTTTCTGTGGGCATGATGCCACGCTCTGAGCTTTTTGTGGGCAGGATGCTGCGTTCTGAGAAGCTACCCATGGGCAGGATGCTGCGCTCTGAGGGGCTTTCTGTGGGCAGGATGCTGTGCTCTGAGGGGCTTTCTGTGGGCAGGATGCCGTGCTCTGAGGGGCTTTCTGTGGGCAGGATGCCACGCTCTGAGGGGCTTTCTGTGGGCAGGATGCCGCGCTCTGAGAGGCTTTCTGTGGGCAGGATGCCGCGCTCTGAGGGGCTTTCTGTGGGCAGGATGCCGTGCTCTGAGGGGCTTTCTGTGGGCAGGATGCCACGCTCTGAGGGGCTTTCTGTGGGCAGGATGCCGCGCTCTGAGGGGCTTTCTGTGGGCAGGATGCCGCGCTCTGAGGGGCTTTCTGTGGGCTGGATGCCGCGCTCTGAGGGGCTTTCTGTGGGCAGGATGCTGCGCTCTGAGTGGCTTTCTGTGGGTAGGATGCCGCGCTCTGAGGGGCTTTCTGTGGGCAGGATGCCGTGCTCTGAGGGGTTTTCTGTGGGCAGGATGCCGCGCTCTGAGGGGCTTTCTGTGGGCAGGATGCCGCGCTCTGAGGGGCTTTCTGTGGGCAGGATGCCGCGCTGAGGGGCTTTCTGTGGGCAGGATGCCGCGCTCTGAGGGGCTTTCTGTGGGCAGGATGCCGCGCTCTGAGGGGCTTTCTGTGGGCAGGATGCCGCGCTCTGAGGGGCTTTCTGTGGGCAGGATGCCGCGCTCTGAGGGGCTTTCTGTGGGCTGGATGCCGCGCTCTGAGGGGCTTTCTGTGGGCAGGATGCCGCGCTCTGAGGGGCTTTCTGTGGGTAGGATGCCGCGCTCTTAGGGGCTTTCTGTGGGCAGGATGCCGCGCTCTGAGGGGCTTTCTGTGGGCAGGATGCCGCGCTCTGAGAGGCTTTCTGTGGGCAGGATGCCACGCTCTGAGGGGCTTTCTGTGGGCAGGATGCCGCGCTCTGAGGGGCTTTCTGTGGGCAGGATGCCGCGCTCTGAGAGGCTTTCTGTGGGCAGGATGCCACGCTCTGAGGGGCTTTCTGTGAGCAGGATACTGCGCTCTGAGAGGCTTTCTGTGGGCAGGATGCCGCACTGAGAAGCTACCCATGGGCAGGATGCCGCGCTCTGAGGGGATTTCTGTGGGCAGGATGCTACGCTCTGAGAAGCTTTCTGTGTGCAGGATGCCGCACTATGAGAAGCTTTCTGTGGGCAGGATGTCGCACTCTGAGAAGCTTTCCGTGAGCAGGATGCCGCGCTCTGAGAATCTATCCGTGGGCAGGATGCCGCGCTCTGAGAATTTATCCGTGGGTAGGATGCTGCACTCTGAGAATCTTTCTTTGGGCAGGATGCCGCACTCTCAGAATTTATCCGTGGGTAGGATGCTGTGCTCTGAGAAGTTTTCTGTGGGCAGGATGCCGCGCTCTGAGGGGCTTTCTGTGGGCAGGATGCCGTGCTCTGAGAAGCTTTCTGTGGGCAGGATGCCGCGCTCTGAGAAGGTACCCGTGGGCAGGATGCCGCGCTCTGAGGGGCTTTCTGTGGGCAGGATGCTGCGCTCTGAGAAGCATTCTGTGTGCAGGATGCCGCACTCTGAGAAGCTTTCTGTGGGCAGGATGCCGCACTCTGAGAAGCTTTCTGTGGGCAGGATGCCGCGCTCTGAGGAACTTTCTGTGGGCAGGATGCCGCGCTCTGAGAATCTATCCGTGGGCAGGATGCCGCGCTCTGAGAATTTATTTGTGGGTAGGATGCTGTGCTCTGAGAAGCTTTCTTTGGGCAGGATGCTGCGCTCTGAGAAGCTTTTTGTGGGCAGGATGCTGCGCTCTGAGAATCTATCCATGGGCAGGATGCCGCGCTCTGAGGAGCTTTCTGTGGGCAGGATGCTGCGCTCTGAGCTTTCTGTGGGCAGGATGCCACGCTCTGAGCTTTTTGTGGGCAGGATGCTGCGTTCTGAGAAGCTACCCATGGGCAGGATGCTGCGCTCTGAGGGGCTTTCTGTGGGCAGGATGCCGTGCTCTGAGGGGCTTTCTGTGGGCAGGATGCCGTGCTCTGAGGGGCTTTCTGTGGGCAGGATGCCACGCTCTGAGGGGCTTTCTGTGGGCAGGATGCCGCGCTCTGAGGGGCTTTCTGTGGGCAGGATGCCGCGCTCTGAGGGGCTTTCTGTGGGCAGGATGCCGTGCTCTGAGGCGCTTTCTGTGGGCAGGATGCCACGCTCTGAGGGGCTTTCTGTGGGCAGGATGCCGCGCTCTGAGGGGCTTTCTGTGGGCAGGATGCCGCGCTCTGAGGGGCTTTCTGTGGGCTGGATGCCGCGCTCTGAGGGGCTTTCTGTGGGCAGGATGCTGCGCTCTGAGTGGCTTTCTGTGGGTAGGATGCCGCGCTCTGAGGGGCTTTCTGTGGGCAGGATGCCGCGCTCTGAGGGGTTTTCTGTGGGCAGGATGCCGCGCTCTGAGGGGCTTTCTGTGGGCAGGATGCCGCGCTCTGAGGGGCTTTCTGTGGGCAGGATGCCGCGCTGAGGGGCTTTCTGTGGGCAGGATGCCGCGCTCTGAGGGGCTTTCTGTGGGCAGGATGCCGCGCTCTGAGGGGCTTTCTGTGGGCAGGATGCCGCGCTCTGAGGGTCTTTCTGTGGGCAGGATGCCGCGCTCTGAGGGGCTTTCTGTGGGCTGGATGCCGCGCTCTGAGGGGCTTTCTGTGGGCAGGATGCTGCGCTCTGAGAGGCTTTCTGTGGGTAGGATGCCGCGCACTTAGGGGCTTTCTGTGGGCAGGATGCCACGCTCTGAGGGGCTTTCTGTGGGCAGGATGCCGCGCTCTGAGAGGCTTTCTGTGGGCAGGATGCCACGCTCTGAGGGGCTTTCTGTGGGCAGGATGCCGCGCTCTGAGGGGCTTTCTGTGGGCAGGATGCCGCGCTCTGAGAGGCTTTCTGTGGGCAGGATGCCACGCTCTGAGGGGCTTTCTGTGAGCAGGATACTGCGCTCTGAGAGGCTTTCTGTGGGCAGGATGCCGCACTGAGAAGCTACCCATGGGCAGGATGCCGCGCTCTGAGGGGCTTTCTGTGGGCAGGATGCTATGCTCTGAGAAGCTTTCTGTGTGCAGGATGCCGCACTATGAGAAGCTTTCTGTGGGCAGGATGTCGCACTCTGAGAAGCTTTCCGTGAGCAGGATGCCGCGCTCTGAGAATCTATCCGTGGGCAGGATGCCGCGCTCTGAGAATTTATCCGTGGGTAGGATGCTGCGCTCTGAGAATCTTTCTTTGGGCAGGATGCCGCGCTCTCAGAATTTATCCGTGGGTAGGATGCTGTGCTCTGAGAAGTTTTCTGTGGGCAGGATGCCGCGCTCTGAGGGGCTTTCTGTGGGCAGGATGCCGTGCTCTGAGGGGCTTTCTGTGGGCAGGATGCCGTGCTCTGAGGGGCTTTCTGTGGGCAGGATGCCGCGCTCTAAGGGGCTTTCTGTGGGCAGGATGCCGCGCTCTGACGGGCTTTCTGTGGGCAGGATGCCGTGCTCTGAGGGGCTTTTTGTGGGCAGGATGCCGCGCTCTGAGGGGCTTTCTGTGGGCAGGATGCCGCGCTCTGAGGGGCTTTCTGTGGGCAGGATGCCGCGCTCTGAGGGGCTTTCTATGGTCAGGATGCCGCGCACTGAGGAGCTTTCTGTGGGCAGGATGCTGCGCTCTGAGGAGCTTTCTGTGGGCAGGATTCTGCGCTCTCAGAATGTATCCGTGGGTAGGATGCCGTGCTCTGAGAAGCTTTCTGTGGGCAGGATGCTGCGCTCTGAGAAGCATTTTGTGGGCAGGATGCCGCGCTCTGAGGAGCTTTCTGTGGGCAGGATGCCACGCTCTGAGCTTTTTGTGGGCAGGATGCTGCATTCTGAGAAGCTTTCTGTGGGCAGGATGCCGCGCTCTGAGAAGCTATCCGTGGGCAGGATGCCGCGCTCTGAGGGGCTTTCTGTTGGCAGGATGCCGCGCTCTGAGGGGCTTTCTGTGAGCAGGATGCTGTGCTCTGAGGGGCTTTCTGTGAGCAGGATGCTGCGCTCTGAGGGGCTTTCTGTGGGCAGGATGCTGCGCTCTGAGGGGCTTTCTGTGGGCAGGATGCTGCGCTCTGAGAGGCTTTCTGTGGGCAGGATGCTGTGCTCTGAGGGGCTTTCTGTGGGCAGGATGCTGTGCTCTGAGGGGCTTTCTGTGGGCAGGATGCCGCGCTCTGAGGGGCTTTCTGTGGGCAGGATGCCGCGCTCTGAGAAGCTACCCATGGTCAGGATGCCGCGCTCTGAGGGGCTTTCTGTGGTTAGGATGCTGCGCTCTGAGAAACTTTCTGTGTGCAGGATGCCGCACTATGAGAAGCTTTCTGTGGGCAGGATGCCGCACTCTGAGAAGCTTTCTGTGGGCACGATGCCGCGCTCTGAGAATCTATCCGTGGGCAGGATGCCGTGCTCTGAGAAGTTTTCTGTGGGCAGGATGCCGCGCTCTGAGGAGCTTTCTGTGGGCAGGATGCCGCGCTCTGAGAGGCTTTCTGTGAGCAGGATGCCGTGCTCTGAGGGGCTTTCTGTGGGCAGGATGCCGTGCTCTGAGGGGCTTTCTGTGGGCAGGATGCCGTGCTCTGAGGGACTTTCTGTGGGCAGGATGCCGTGCTCTGAGGGGCTTTCTGTGGGCAGGATGCCGTGCTCTGAGGGACTTTCTGTGGGCAGGATGCCGCGCTCTGAGGGGCTTTCTGTGGGCAGGATGCCGTGCTCTGAGAAGCTTTCCGTGGGCAGGATGCCGTGCTCTGAGAAGTTTTCTGTGGGCAGGATGCCGTGCTCTGAGGAGCTTTCTGTGGGCAGGATGCCGCGCTCTGAGAGGCTTTCTGTGGGCAGGATGCCGCGCTCTGAGGGGCTTTCTGTGGGCAGGATGCCGCGCTCTGATAAGCTTCTTATACTATGAATGTCCTTTGTTCCTGTAGCAACCAATCAACCTATATGATTTTGTTTTGTTATGGATGCATTGTATTGGCTTTAGTTACTTATTTTGTAAGATATTATTTTCTTACAATAAAAAAATACTTCCACCAGAAACATGACTAGAGACGGGGCAGCCATAAAGTGAATGTGACCGATCCTGGACCGCAGTAAAGATGCAACATAGAGGTGACATTCTGCAAAAACAATACTAAAGGTTCCACATGTATGAAAATTAAGCATCTGATATAGAAAAGTTATTTATAATTCAGTATTGAAACAATGAAATTATACACATTAAGAACCAAACACGAGAGAAAACAAAACAGACCGCGAGCGATATATAGATGATTACATGAGGATCATCAAAGAGGTGCCTCACATAGATGTACAGTGAAATAGTAACAGAACTACACAATAAGCACGCGATGGTGCAGGTCGACCGCTCTGATCGCATCTACTGTACATATAATATGGAAACAGAGGACCAAAAAGTCTTTAAATTTGCCCACATAACTTAATATCCCTAGGTCAAATGACTCAAATAAGCACTGCATAGGAAATACAAAATAATATATTTTATTAGTTATCAAAAAACAGTACACAGGGATAGACAAACATGTAAAACACAATGTACATACAAGACGACATACGGTGAGTGAAAAAATTCCACACATCCACCCCTAAGTATATAATCAGGGCTCAATTATGTTGCTCCAAGAGCAATAAATATATAATCACAGACATAGGAACAATCACCCATATGGTTACCTAAAAAAGATTTCCCATAAGGGATAATGAAACCCATGAGTTAGGGATCAGGCTGGGAGAGTTCCACTGCAGAATGCAGTGTCTAATACAAACTGAGTAACCATCTGCAGAGCTCACCTAGTTGTAAACTGTGTACCAGGGTGGGTGTGGGGAAACGTTTGTACATATAATATGGGGAGTATTTATGTGCACAAGAAAAAGATATCCTAATGCTGTGGAGGGTACCGCTACTGGGACACGTTCCTTGGGAGGATGGCCACAAGATTACCGAGTGTGGTCACATACCCATGTCGCACGCTCACCGAGCGATGCCCTCACCACGTCGCAACATTACCTTGCTGTTCTCATAGGCATTGTGCTATTCCCTAGTTCCTGCAGTCCCTGACAGAAGTTCTGTCGCTTATCCATGTTATGTAAATAAAAGCTTATAACCTGACTTTAAAGCTGGGTTCACACATAGCGACAGCGACAACGACATCGCTGTTACGTCACCATTTTCTGTGACGTAACAGCGACCTTGTAAGTCGCTGTTATGATCGCTGCTTAGCTGTCAAACACAGCGACGCAGCAGCGATCATAACGTCGCTACATGTGCAGAGAGCAGGGAGCCGCGCACACTGCTTAGCGCTGGCTCCGTGCTCTCCTAGCTACAGTACACATCGGGTTAATTAACCCGATGTGTACTGCAGCTACATGTCACAGTGCAGAGAGCAGGGAGCTGCGCACACTGCTTAGCGCTGGCTCCTTGCTCTCCTAGCTACAGTACACATCGGGTTAATTAACCCGATGTGTACTGCAGCTACATGTCACAGTGCAGAGAGCAGGGAGCCGCGCACACTGCTTAGCGCTGGCTCCTTGCTCTCCTAGCTACAGTACACATAGGGTTAATTACCCGATGCGTACTGCAGCTACATGTGCACAGAGCAGGAGCCGGCACTAGCAGCAAGAGCGGCGGAGGCTGGTAACAAAGGTAAATATCGGGTAACCAGGGAAAGGTCTTCCCTTGGTTACCCGATGTTTACCTTGGTTACAGCTTTCCGCAGCTGCCAGACGCCAGCTCCTGCTCCCTGCTCGCTTCATTTCGTCGCTCTCTCGCTGTCACACACAGCGATGTGTGCTTCACAGCGGGAGAGCAACGACGAAAAAATGAAGCAGGACATTCAGCAATGAGCAACGACCTCACAGCAGGGGCCAGCTCGTTGCTGGATGCCACACACAGCAACAGCGACGGGACGTCGCTGCAACGTCACAGAAAATGGTGACGTAGCAGCGACGTCGTTGTCGTCGTCGCTGTGTGTGACACCACCTTAAATTCGTCCATTGGTTTTATAAATTACTCTTTTGAAAGCTGAAACTCTTCCAAATTTGGTTTAAGTTATGAAAATAAAGTTGCTGCAAAGCTGAAATATTGATCATTTAATGAACACAGAAAGGTAAGATTTTGGCAAGACAAAAGTTTTGTCGCCTTGCCATATAATGCACCCAATCCTAGTTTACATCCTCACCTGTGCTCACTAAATGATCGATTTATTAGTGGGTGTGTATAAAAAGAAACCCAGCACCCCAGACCTTCAATTGAACTGCAACTTCACCTCTGACAACATGCCAAAAATCCACCCTGCGACCAAAGCCTTGATTATCAAGAGGCTGAAGTCCAGATCCACTGCAGAGGTGGCTGGTACATTTAATGTGTCTCAGCGTCAAGTACAAA
Source organism: Anomaloglossus baeobatrachus (assembly GCF_048569485.1). Lineage (NCBI taxonomy): Eukaryota > Metazoa > Chordata > Amphibia > Anura > Aromobatidae > Anomaloglossus > Anomaloglossus baeobatrachus. The sequence continues at coordinate 39,875,065 of NC_134360.1, forward strand.
GAATTAAAAAAAGATTTGAAGAGACTGGAGATGTTTTTGACAAGCCCAGGTCCAGCAGACCCCACAAGACAACTGCTCAGAAGGAACATTTGTTGGTTAGAAAATCCAAAGCCAGCCCCTCTTCCACTGCAGCAGAGCTCCAACAGGCCTGGTCACTTCAAGTCCCTGTGTCAACTAGAACAGTTTGTAGGATTCTGTCTTGAAATGGCCTCCATGGTCCAATCAGTGCCCAGAAGCCAGCACTAAACAAAAGGCAATTAAAAAACCGTATGGCATTTGCCAAGTCAAACAGCTTGATAAACAGATGGATGCTGGAAAAGTGGCAGAAGGTGGATTTCTCTGATGAATCTTCAGTTGAATAACACCACAGCCACTGCAAATACTGCAGGAGACCTACTGGACCCCGTATATAAACAGAAAACAGTTAAGTTTGGTGGTGAAAAGATCATGGTCTGGGGCTACATTCAGTATGGGGGTGTGCAAACATTTGCAAGGTGGAAGGCAATATCAATAGCCTAAAATATCAAGACGTATTAGCTACCTCTTACATTCCCAATCATAAAAGGGGTCAAATTCTGCAGTAGGATGGTGCTCCATCTCATACATCCATCTCTACAAAAAAGTTCCTCCTGGCAAAGAAGATCAAGATGCTCAAGGACTGGCCAGCCCAGTCACCAGACATGAGCATCATTGAGCATATTTGGGGTAGGACGAAAAAGGAAGCTTGAAAGACAAAACCAAAGAATCTAGATGAACTCTGGGAGGCATGTAAAGGTACCGTCACACTAAGCGACGCTCCAGCGATCCCACCAGCAACCTGACCTGGCAGGGATCGCTGGAGCGTCGCTACACGCGTTGCTGGTGAGCTGTCACACAGGCAGATCTCACCAGCAACCAGTGACCAGCCCCCAGCCAGCAGCGATGCGTGGAAGCATGCTGCGCTTGGTAACTAAGGTAAATATCGGGTAACCAACCCGATATTTACCTTGGTTACCAGCGCACACCGCTTAGCGCTGGCTCCCTGCACACCTAGCCACAGTACACATCGGGTTAATTACCCGATGTGTACTCTGCTACGTGTGCAGGCAGCAGTGAGCCGGCTTCTGTGGACGCTGGTAACCACGGTAAACTTCGGGTAACCAAGAAGCCCTTCCCTTGGTTACCCGATATTTACCTTCGTTACCAGCGTCCGCCGCTCTCACACTGCCAGTGCCGACTCCCTGTTCCCTGCACTCCTAGCCACAGTTCACATCGGGTTAATTACCCGTTGTGTACTCCAGCTACGTGTGCAGAGAGCAGGGAGCCGGCACTGACATCGTGAGAGCGGCGGACGCTGGTAACGAAGGTAAATATCGGGTAACCAAGGGAAGGGCTTCTTGGTTACCCGATGTTTACCGTGGTTACCAGCGTCCGCAGAAGCCGGCTCCCTGCTCACTGCACATTCAGTTGTTGCTGTCTCGCTGTCAGACACAGCGATCTGTGCTTCACAGCGGGAGAGCAACGACTAAAAAATGGCCCAGGACATTCAGCAACAACCAGCGACCTCACAGCAGGGGCCAGGTTATTGCTGGATGTCACACACAGCGACATCACTAGCAACATTGCTGCTACGTCACAAAAGTCGTCCCTCAGCAGCAATGTTGCTAGTGATGTTGCTTAGTGAGACGTGGCCTTAAGACTGCATTCTTTGCTATTCCTGATGACTTCATCAATAAATTGTATGAATCATTGTTGAACCGCATGGATGTAGTCTTTCAAGCTCATGGAAGTCACACAAAATATTAAATATGGCTCTAATAGCACCACAACTTCATTCTCCAATGTTATGCAACATATTTTTGTATTAAAAGTTAATTATTTGTTTGAATATCACATTACTTTCTGTGGGCGACAAAACTTTTGTCTTGCCAAAATCTGACCTTTGTGTGTTCATTAAATGATCAATATTTCAGCTTTGCAGCAACTTTATTTTCATAACCTAAACCAAATTTGGGAGAGTTTCAGCTTTCAAAAGAGTAATTTATGAAACCAATGGATGAATTCAAAGTCAGGTTATAAGCTTTTATTTACATAACATGGATAAGCGACAGAACCTCTGTCAGGGACTGTACTTTTGAACAAAAGATGAAGAACAAGGAGAATCAGGAAGGAAAGAAGATTTGGGATGAAGAAATAATTTAGACTACAGCAGCACAACAGTTATTTGTAGCAGGTGATGCAGTATGTGATGTTAGGTGGATGGTAGCTGAGGAAGTGTGTGGTAGATACCCAGCAGATTGGAGCCCGTTTATTACATCGGGAATCGAGTTGGATATTTACACTGAATATTTGGAATCCAAAAGGTGTAAATGGTGTGAATGCAGATATTTTTATATGGAGGGCATTTTCCTAACACTCTTATTTTTAAGGGTTCCGTGTCAGGATGTGCTGCAGAAGACGAAGATGGACGTCTGCAGAGACGAGCTGTGGATGTGAGAAGTCATCATGGTGTGTGGACAAAATGGAGGTGAAATGAAAGAGAACGACTCCAATCAGAAAAGACATTAACTACAAAGTAACTGGATGTAAATCTTTATTTTTGATAGTACATCTCATTATCAGGGGTATACATAGAAATCATGGGTGTGGTAGATCCACTCACTCAGCTGCAGTATGAGGTAGACACAGGAATGCTTCTCGTTTTAAATTTTAGCTGCTTTATTAGCTCCATAAATCAGCCTGAACAAAACAAAACAAAACAGCCTTACCGGCATAAAAGAAAACAAAACCTCATGTATTAAGTCCATACACTGCGGGTTCAGCCCACTAAAGTTTTGGGTTCCACACCGTTCACAGATGAGGAACTGCTTCCTCCAACACAGAACAGTGAGTGTGTCCAAAGGCTGTTACCTCTTGGACCACACCCCGAGGTGGAGGTATGGTGAACAGCCGTCCCACCCATCTCTTTAGCTGTTCACAAAAACCTGGCCCAGTTAAAAGCAATTTAACCCTCTCAGCACTTAGTATGCTGGAGCATTACATCCAGGTTCATATCACTGATTTTAGTAGTCTCAGTGACACATACCTCCCCCTCTTGCACTTTACCAGTGATCATATCACATGGGGATGGGGGTCATCCGCATATGGATGCAATGAGATGATCGTACAAGCCGAGGTCAGAGCCAGGAGGTAACGTAGTACAAGGGAGCAGACGGAGTCAAAGTCAAGTGAGAGCCGGAGGTCAGAAGCCAGGAGGTGTCGTCAGAAGCCAGAGGAGAACAGAGCCGAAGTCAAATAACAAGCCGAAGTCAGATACCGGGAGAGCAAGTCAGTAGGGGGAGGGCATGGAGACAAAACAACAAATCAGGGAGCAGGAGACAGAGACAGGGGGGTCGGACAAAACGGAGAGGACAGGAGTCAGAGAGACGAGGACTGGGTAGCAGTTCATCTGCTCAATAATATACAAGGGTTCGCCATTCGCCATGGTCATATACACGTACCGGAGGATAAAAGCGCATGTTGGGGTCATCCGTTAGCACTTCAATATCGCCAATGCCTTCTACATATGCATGGACCAGATATTTAGCCGTGGTGTTGATATGCCTGCACATAGGACATGTGATGTTATTCTTAAGCCATTGTCCTATGCATGGTAGGTGAAAAAAGTGGCCGCACTCCATATAGCTGATGGCATCTCCGGTGACAAGGTCTTCCAAGCAGATTGGGCAGGATTCCAGGGGGTCCTCCGCCGATCGTATGGCTGTAGGCAGTGTGAGTCTTGACAGATTGATGACTTCAGGATAAGTGTTAGTTTGGAATGGGTTCCACAGCCGATACCTCTCCGGTGATGGTGGTGGTGAAGGTGGTGGTGATGGTGATGGTGGAGGGGATGGTGGTGGTGGAGGTGATGGTGGTGGTGGGAGCCTCCTATTTCTCCGCCTCCTAGGTGTAATTGGGGCAATATCCACTCTTCTTTGTCTTGAAATTCTGCCTCTCGTCCTGTGCGCAATCGGGGAGTCCTCCCTGCTGCGCCGCGATGTTCCTGTATGAAAAACAGAAATAACACACATATAAGCACTTTCTCCTGGCGAATATTATCCTCTATGAGGAACACATATTTTACACACCTGTACATAGTCATATTAGGGTTTTTTTATGCCCTTCCTCGTCTTACCTGATATAGAAGGACGGGCAGGTCCATGTGAGGATGGTTCATCTCGAACATGGTAATGATGGTAATTGTCCTGAGAATCCATATTGGGCCAAGATGAAGGAGATCCTTCGGCCTCGAGGAAACTTCAGGACTTCAAGCTAATGTTCTTGTCAATATAAATACTCTGATTTTGTAAAAAAAACAACTAAATCAAAGAGAGCACTCACTAAAGAAAATTCTCCTACGTGAATGCACCGATCAACGGAACAGCAGCCCCTATAATAATGGAGGCCACTATGATGCCATAACATCACATTACATCACAGTCCATGCTCCGTGCTCCATCATGTGTCCTAATGTCACTACCTCACTGCCGACCTCATAATGCAGCGCCGGACCACAGACTGTATATAACTGTACCTATATATAATGCTGTGTATTTATGAAATTATTAATCATTTCTACAAAACAAAAAGATAAATATTTTAATATCAACCCCTTTAGGATCTGGTGTTTGCCCTGAGATCCATAACTTCTTTTATTTTTCGTCCATATAGCCACATGAGGGTTTGTCTTTTGTGGGAGAAGTTATAGGTTTGGCCGACACCAGCACTTTGTATAGTAAAAAGTATGGAAAGCGGGAAAAAATAGTGTGATAAAATTGTAAACCCCCCCCCCCCACAATTCCACCACCATTTCTTAGCATTCATTATTTGCAAAAATTGACCGATCAACACGATTCTCCAGCTTAGAGCCTGAAGATTCCAAACTTGTCCTGTTTTATTATTTTTTTTTTTAATTTTTATTTTTGTTGAAAAAAAATCAGAAATTAAAAAAAAAAGTTTGTGTCACCATTTTCTGAGCCCTGTAACTTATCGAGCTGCGTGAGGGTTTGTTTTTGTTTTTGTTTTGTTTTGGGTTTTTTTCAATCTGGGTAGCGGGAATTTATTGACACCATTCACATTTTGATATTACATTTTTCAGGAAAGAGCAGCGGCTAAAAATTGCTAATTCTAGTGTTCTAATTGTTTTTTTCTTTTCGAATTTAAAAGTATGGGTTAAATATATTTATATTTTAATACATCAGTCTTTTTTAATACATCAGACTTTTTTAGATACAATAAATAAATAGATACACTTTTGTACAATTTAGATACAATAAATACAAAAAAGTTTCTTTTTTTTTAGTTATGAATGGGAAAAGGCAGATGATTTAAGCTTTTATTTATTGTTTATTTTTTATATACATTTTTCTTTGTATTTTTCCTTTAATTTTTAATCTACCGAAGGACACAAGTCTCTTAAATGCTTTTCAGCATCAAGGAAAACACATTTGATGAATACTGTCACATATAAAGGTGGTGTCACCATTCCTCTGTGCAGAGCATCTTGCACACTAGAAGATGCTCTGCTGTGTTTTCCTGGCCTTCTGGATGGCAGGTTGATTGACAGCACTGGCTTCCATGCTGGTTCTGGGAGGTGCTGATTTCTCAGGTGTTTCGTCTTCTGGGTAATGGCTCTATTTCTTTAGTGACCATGCTCTCCCAGAACCTTGCCAGTTGTCCATTCTGGTCCAATTGTTGTGCTGTTGGCCTGAGTTCCTGCCTGTGTTCTGATCTTAGTTTCCGTTTCCTGGCCACAAACTCTTGTTTGACTCCTGTCTTCTAACTCACTGTTCCTGTTGTGACCTCCTGGCTTTTGACCTCGAACCGTTACCTGATCACATCTCACTTTACTCCCTGAATACATTACGTGTTTTCTTGGAATTCTGAGCCTCAGATCGTGACCTGACTATGCCTCTGTGTCCATACGTGTCCTCTTGGTACCAGATCCCGGCTTTTCCTGACTATCTACCATTTGTACTACTCGTAAGTAGTGAGTAGCATCACAGGTGGATCATCTAATGATAATGTTTCCCCGAAAATAAGCTCTAGTGTGATTTGGGGGCTTTTTTGAATATGCTTAAAATACAAGCCCTACTCCAAAAATAAGCCCTAGTTGCAGTTCCATAATGACGTGTCCAAGCAGCTAAAAAAGTTAAAGAATACGGCAGGAATCTTTATTGAAGAAAGCAGACAATCCCAAAAGAAAGCAGGCACCCCTCCCACCCCCCACCTCACCCCAAAAAATTGCATTCACCCATTCCCAACCTGTTACATTTGTCAAGTTGCTGATGGTGGATGGGCTCTCACACAGAGATCTGCGTCGCTGTCAGGTCCCTCGCTGTTCCAGCTCCATTGCACTGCAGCTCTCACAAACAGATCGGGTACCAGTATCACTCCGCAAGAGATATACTGCTTCCAGTCACCAGGGGGAGCCAATTGCTATAGAACTCAGGGAACTGTCAGATCTGTATGCGAGATCACTGTATTCACTTGCCAACAACAATTGTTTGGGGTCTGGTAAGTGGGATTCTTTTAGGGGATGTCTGCTTTCTTTTGGGGGGTAAACTTAGCAGTACATATAGAATAATAAATGTAAGCAGGTAATTTAACCCTTTGTAAATATGGTCTGTACCCAGCACTATAGGACGGGTTCTCCACCATGAGAATAGCGGATCAGATAAGAACATGTGCATCTGACCCAGTAATAGGAGTAACACAAAATGTTCATGTTCCAGAATGTGATGATGATTAGTTTGAATAAATGTTGATTTCATTTTTTGTTCAAGAATAAATGTGGATTGTTGTTCATGGGGAAAATATAAGATGTCCCCTGAAAATAAGCCCAGAGCAAAAAATGATATAAGACCCTGCTTTATCTTTGGGGGGAAACGGTAACTGATCAGACAACAGACAGAGAGGAAACCACGAAAAGGAAGGAGAATATAAAATAAATATTTTTATTTAGATACATCATTAAACAGTTTTTTGGGAGATAAAAACATTCATGGGAGAAGAATAAATACATAAATGTGGCAAAATATTAACGTGCGTAGAGAAAACATGAGCTGTAGGGAGGGGGTGAGGGTGAAAAATAGGTAATGGCGTTGTAGCAATTATGCCAAGAATGGGTTAAATGTTTAGTAAGAGGATATACCAGACATAGAAGTCACTGACAATACATTTCAGGACAGTTCTTGAGGTCCTAATAGTTATCCATTGCCCCTATCTCTGTTCCTATTCCCCGGCCACTGCCTTTTAAAATAATAAAGCCTCGTCTGGTAATTATTATCTCGATTGTTTTTTGCTGAATTTGAACTATTTGATGTGATCCCTATTTAAGACCTATCTGACCATCGCATCACTAGATCCCTGAGGAAGCCAGAAGTATGGTGATACGCGTGGGGTGATATTTCCCCTCTCCTCCTGCCTGTTCATCTATAGACCAGGTTATGTGCACGCAGCGCTCATCTTTCTCCTTTATCAGTGGTTGATTCCCACTTAGTTCATCTGCTTATTGTTTCCTTCATTGATTCCTTAATTATCCATGATTGGATATGCTTATGGTCAGTTGTGTTTAGGAGTAGCACTTGCATTTTATTATATAACTTTTCATCATGACACATTTATGACTTACTGTATTTTTTTATTTAATAAATGCACCGGATTATAAGATGCACCCCAAATTTAGAGGTAAAAAAGGGGTCCATCTTACAATCTGGTGGTCTCTTACCGGGGCGATGGTGGAGCAGGTAGGCAACTTCCAGAAACTGTCGGCGGTTCGGGCTTCAAAGAAATGGCGCCTGGAGTCGGCGCGTGGGGAGATTGCGCTATCGGCTCAATGACAAGCCAAGATCTCATCTGCGCATGTGTGGCGCCCCTGACCTGGTCAGGCACCACTGAGTACTGCACCCATGCTGGGGACAGTACAATACAGGTAATCCAGAAGGCTGACAGGGGTGTGGTACACAGGCGCATAGTAATCAGGTCTCACACATGTACCCATGAGAGGACCCCTGGGGATCCCAGGAGGGGGAAAAGCCTTCACCTTCACTGGAATAGTGGAGGGGGCCAAAAGCCTCCATCTCCTCTCAAGGGGTGTGGTAAGAGAATCTGGTTGCTAGGTGGCGTAGGCAAGAACAGGAGAGGAGGAGCAGTGAGCCAGTTCAGTGCAGAGTCCAGGGAGCTCCGAGGAGAGCTGACCCCTTCCCCTGGGCTGCTGTAGTCTGACAGCGTCCGCGCAGTGGCTACTGACGGGGGAGAACGGTCAACTAGGAGTGCTACCCGAAACCCATCTCCAGCTAAAGAGAGGGCACAGAGTGGGAAGTAAGGAGACTGCTAGAGAGTACCAGGCCCAAACGGGCGGCAGTTCCCGAAGCGGAGATAGATCCAGCTTTCTTTTGCTAAACCTGCCGGTGTGGGGCTCTCAAAGCCCACGCCACAACACCACAAAAGCCGCAGCCACGTAGCCACAGTTAGGGCCCATAGCTCACAGGAGGCAAGAAGCTGGAGTGATCTGGCCCAGGCAACAAGCACACGGCAAACGAAGGGGAGTGAGGCTTCAGCAACTTCCCTGGGTGACCCCCATAGGGACTCAAAGTCGGGGTCACTCCAAACCACCAAGGGCTAAGGAAGGCGAGTTAGTAGTCACCCTCACAAGTCAGCCTGAAGGACACCTGGTTCCCGCCTGGTTCATCCCAGCTACGCCCGGGTTACTCACCCTGCCATCTAAAGTGAGTAAAAACCCTGAAAGACATTCTGCCTGTGTGGAGTTATTCTGCGCCTTGTGGTACTACGCACCTACACAGGGCCCTGGGGCTTGCCTCACTCTCAGGAGGCTATTCCAACTAACTGCACTCACCATCAGCCCCAGGCGACCCTCAACCTGCAGTGGCGGTCCCTACTGGCCGCAATACTGAGAGTGGCGTCACGACAAGAAGAAGATCTCCTACCTGTGACCAGATCCAGCTGAGTGGAGTCCCTGAAGGTAATGCACCGACACAACACCTGTGGGGCTTCACATCTGGCGTCACGAACAGGATAAGGACTAGACCTGTTCAGACAGGTGACCATGTGCCTGGGCGGTCCGCTTGAAAAATTGGAAGCGCCGCCATATTGCCACCATGAAAAGCGCGCTGAAAAACAACAGCAGCCCGCGCTGGAAGAAGTTACCGCCCACGAAGAGGTGTGGCTACCCAGAGATCCCCTGCAGAGTTCTGACCTCGCTTGTGAAGAGAGCGGAAGCGTCCAGAGACGGCGGGAAGGAAAAGGAGCCACAAGCCTGCTGCTGCAGAGAGAAGAGATGGAGTCCAGACGTGGATACCCAGAGCCAGGCTCTGCTGCCTGGTGGTGCCGGGAGCTTGCTATCTTCTGCGATCAGCTGGAGGCCAGGATTATGCGACAGCTCAGTGAGGGACGCACGGAGCTTCTGGAGATGGCTGCGGCGGTTCGGACCTACGAGGAGGGAGCCGCGCGACGCCTGCCAGATCGAGCGGCGACGACTCAGATCCCGATGGAGTCCAGAGTTGCCCCGGCCAGCGCAAGTGCTCCAACCCCTGCTGCTACGACCGCGGTCCCAGAAGAGGCGCCCGGCGCGGCGACGCTGAGCCAGGCCGCAGCCATGCCAGGTGCGGCCCGCCAAGCCCAGGCCGCCGCAGCGATGCCCTGCGCGGCCCGCCAAGCCCAGGCCGCCGCAGCGATGCCCTGCTCGGCCCGCCAAGCCCCGGCCGCCGCAGCGATGCCCTGCTCGGCCCGCCAAGCCCCGGCCGCCGCAGCGATGCCCTGCTCGGCCCGCCAAGCCCCGGCCGCCGCAGCGATGCCCTGCTCGGCCCACCAAGACCCGGTCCCTGCAGCGACGCCCAGCCCAGCCTGCACAGATCCCATCGCAGCTGCGACGCCGATCCAGGCCGCCGCCAAACAGGGCGCGGCCCGCCAAGACCAGGCCGCCGCCATGCCGGGCGCGGCCCGCCAAGACCAGGCCGCCGCCAAACAGGGCGCGGCCCGCCAAGACCAGGCCGCCGCCATGCCGGGCGCGGCCCGCCAAGACCAGGCCGCCGCCATGCCGGGCGCGGCCCGCCAAGACCAGGCCGCCGCCAAACAGGGCGCGGCCCGCCAAGACCAGGCCGCCGCCATGCCGGGCGCGGCCCGCCAAGACCAGGCCGCCGCAGCGATGCCCTGCGCGGCCCGCCAAGAAAAGACTACATCACCATTTACCCCGGCCTGCAAGGCCAGAGCAGCCACCGCTCCCCAGCTCAAGGAGGTCCCTGCAAGGAAATCCCTGATAGGTGAAGACTCCGCATACTGGCAGCTGAAGGCTGACCTGGAGGCCAAGTTCCCACAGGAGATGGTGGACCAGTACATGCTCCCTCCGCACACCCCTAAGGCAACCCCTGCAGCAACCACGCCGAAGAGTCCACCGCCTGAGCCAGCTGAGGAACACTCATCCCCGGCGCTGCCACGACCAGAGTGCAGCGAAGAACTAAGGGGGAGAGGAGGGCAAGAAGCTGAAGAGTTGCCCCCGGAGCCAGCAGCAGTGCTAGTCCCAGAGCCGGAGATGCTGCCGTATTCCCGCTGGGACGAGGAAGACCCGATACCCTCTGCTGAAGAAGATCTGCCCAAAAGCCTCACCTGGGAGCTTGTAAGCTGCACATCGCAGAATCCAGCCCGCAAGACACAGCGCCGCAGTAGAACCCAGTTTTCCCCTGCACCGCCATCCCCAGAGCAGAGAGAAGTCACAGCCAGAGACCTACAAGAAAAACGGTTACTGAGAAGGTCCAAAGCCCAGGTCAGAGGACCCCTATGCAGAGGAGTAGTCGAAGACTTTAGCCTGAAGTCAGGATACGGGTTCATCGTAGCACCTGGTATCAAAGAAGGCATTTTTGTTAATAGGAGAGACGTCAGAGCTAATCTGCCCAGAGGACACCCTGGCAGAAACTTAAAGATGGGAGACACAGTGCAGGGCTTTCTGTGGGCTGGATGCCGCGCTCTGAGGGGCTTTCTGTGGGCAGGATGCTGCGCTCTGAGTGGCTTTCTGTGGGTAGGATGCCGCGCTCTGAGGGGCTTTCTGTGGGCAGGATGCCGCGCTCTGAGGGGTTTTCTGTGGGCAGGATGCCGCGCTCTGAGGGGCTTTCTGTGGGCAGGATGCCGCGCTCTGAGGGGCTTTCTGTGGGCAGGATGCCGCGCTGAGGGGCTTTCTGTGGGCAGGATGCCGCGCTCTGAGGGGCTTTCTGTGGGCAGGATGCCGCGCTCTGAGGGGCTTTCTGTGGGCAGGATGCCGCGCTCTGAGGGGCTTTCTGTGGGCAGGATGCCGCGCTCTGAGGGGCTTTCTGTGGGCTGGATGCCGCGCTCTGAGGGGCTTTCTGTGGGCAGGATGCTGCGCTCTGAGAGGCTTTCTGTGGGTAGGATGCCGCGCACTTAGGGGCTTTCTGTGGGCAGGATGCCACGCTCTGAGGGGCTTTCTGTGGGCAGGATGCCGCGCTCTGAGAGGCTTTCTGTGGGCAGGATGCCACGCTCTGAGGGGCTTTCTGTGGGCAGGATGCCGCGCTCTGAGGGGCTTTCTGTGGGCAGGATGCCGCGCTCTGAGAGGCTTTCTGTGGGCAGGATGCCACGCTCTGAGGGGCTTTCTGTGAGCAGGATACTGCGCTCTGAGAGGCTTTCTGTGGGCAGGATGCCGCACTGAGAAGCTACCCATGGTCAGGATGCCGCGCTCTGAGGGGCTTTCTGTGGGCAGGATGCTATGCTCTGAGAAGCTTTCTGTGTGCAGGATGCCGCACTATGAGAAGCTTTCTGTGGGCAGGATGTCGCACTCTGAGAAGCTTTCCGTGAGCAGGATGCCGCGCTCTGAGAATCTATCCGTGGGCAGGATGCCGCGCTCTGAGAATTTATCCGTGGGTAGGATGCTGCGCTCTGAGAATCTTTCTTTGGGCAGGATGCCGCGCTCTCAGAATTTATCCGTGGGTAGGATGCTGTGCTCTGAGAAGTTTTCTGTGGGCAGGATGCCGCGCTCTGAGGGGCTTTCTGTGGGCAGGATGCCGTGCTCTGAGGGGCTTTCTGTGGGCAGGATGCCGTGCTCTGAGGGGCTTTCTGTGGGCAGGATGCCGCGCTCTAAGGGGCTTTCTGTGGGCAGGATGCCGCGCTCTGACGGGCTTTCTGTGGGCAGGATGCCGTGCTCTGAGGGGCTTTTTGTGGGCAGGATGCCGCGCTCTGAGGGGCTTTCTGTGGGCAGGATGCCGCGCTCTGAGGGGCTTTCTGTGGGCAGGATGCCGCGCTCTGAGGGGCTTTCTATGGTCAGGATGCCGCGCACTGAGGAGCTTTCTGTGGGCAGGATGCTGCGCTCTGATGAGCTTTCTGTGGGCAGGATTCTGCGCTCTCAGAATGTATCCGTGGGTAGGATGCCGTGCTCTGAGAAGCTTTCTGTGGGCAGGATGCTGCGCTCTGAGAAGCATTTTGTGGGCAGGATGCCGCGCTCTGAGGAGCTTTCTGTGGGCAGGATGCCACGCTCTGAGCTTTTTGCGGGCAGGATGCTGCATTCTGAGAAGCTTTCTGTGGGCAGGATGCCGCGCTCTGAGAAGCTATCCGTGGGCAGGATGCCGCGCTCTGAGGGGCTTTCTGTTGGCAGGATGCCGCGCTCTGAGGGGCTTTCTGTGAGCAGGATGCTGTGCTCTGAGGGGCTTTCTGTGAGCAGGATGCTGCGCTCTGAGGGGCTTTCTGTGGGCAGGATGCTGCGCTCTGAGGGGCTTTCTGTGGGCAGGATGCTGCGCTCTGAGAGGCTTTCTGTGGGCAGGATGCTGTGCTCTGAGGGGCTTTCTGTGGGCAGGATGCTGTGCTCTGAGGGGCTTTCTGTGGGCAGGATGCCGCGCTCTGAGGGGCTTTCTGTGGGCAGGATGCCGCGCTCTGAGAAGCTACCCATGGTCAGGATGCCGCGCTCTGAGGGGCTTTCTGTGGTTAGGATGCTGCGCTCTGAGAAACTTTCTGTGTGCAGGATGCCGCACTATGAGAAGCTTTCTGTGGGCAGGATGCCGCACTCTGAGAAGCTTTCTGTGGGCACGATGCCGCGCTCTGAGAATCTATCCGTGGGCAGGATGCCGTGCTCTGAGAAGTTTTCTGTGGGCAGGATGCCGCGCTCTGAGGAGCTTTCTGTGGGCAGGATGCCGCGCTCTGAGAGGCTTTCTGTGAGCAGGATGCCGTGCTCTGAGGGACTTTCTGTGGGCAGGATGCCGTGCTCTGAGGGGCTTTCTGTGGGCAGGATGCCGTGCTCTGAGGGACTTTCTGTGGGCAGGATGCCGCGCTCTGAGGGGCTTTCTGTGGGCAGGATGCCGTGCTCTGAGAAGCTTTCCGTGGGCAGGATGCCGTGCTCTGAGAAGTTTTCTGTGGGCAGGATGCCGTGCTCTGAGAGGCTTTCTGTGGGCAGGATGCCGCGCTCTGAGAGGCTTTCTGTGGGCAGGATGCCGCGCTCTGAGAGGCTTTCTGTGGGCAGGATGCCGCGCTCTGAGGGGCTTTCTGTGGGCAGGATGCCGCGCTCTGATAAGCTTCTTATACTATGAATGTCCTTTGTTCCTGTAGCAACCAATCAACCTATATGATTTTGTTTTGTTATGGATGCATTGTATTGGCTTTAGTTACTTATTTTGTAAGATATTATTTTCTTACAATAAAAAAATACTTCCACCAGAAACATGACTAGAGACGGGGCAGCCATAAAGTGAATGTGACCGATCTTGGACCGCAGTAAAGACGCAACATAGAGGTGACATTCTGCAAAAACAATACTAAAGGTTCCACATGTATGAAAATTAAGCATCTGATATAGAAAAGTTATTTATAATTCAGTATTGAAACAATGAAATTATACACATTAAGAACCAAACACGAGAGAAAACAAAACAGACCGCGAGCGATATATAGATGATTACATGAGGATCATCAAAGAGGTGCCTCACATAGATGTATAGTGAAATAGTAACAGAACTACACAATAAGCACGCGATGGTGCAGGTCGACCGCTCTGATCGCATCTACTGTACATATAATATGGAAACAGAGGACCAAAAAGTCTTTAAATTTGCCCACATAACTTAATATCCCTAGGTCAAATGACTCAAATAAGCACTGCATAGGAAATACAAAATAATATATTTTATTAGTTATCAAAAAACAGTACACAGGGATAGACAAACATGTAAAACACAATGTACATACAAGACGACATACGGTGAGTGAAAAAATTCCACACATCCACCCCTAAGTATATAATCAGGGCTCAATTATGTTGCTCCAAGAGCAATAAATATATAATCACAGACATAGGAACAATCACCCATATGGTTACCTAAAAAAGATTTCCCATAAGGGATAATGAAACCCATGAGTTAGGGATCAGGCTGGGAGAGTTCCACTGCAGAATGCAGTGTCTAATACAAACTGAGTAACCATCTGCAGAGCTCACCTAGTTGTAAACTGTGTACCAGGGTGGGTGTGGGGAAACGTTTGTACATATAATATGGGGAGTATTTATGTGCACAAGAAAAAGATATCCTAATGCTGTGGAGGGTACCGCTACTGGGACACGTTCCTTGGGAGGATGGCCACAAGATTACCGAGTGTGGTCACATACCCATGTCGCACGCTCACCGAGCGATGCCCTCACCACGTCGCAACATTACCTTGCTGTTCTCATAGGCATTGTGCTATTCCCTAGTTCCTGCAGTCCCTGACAGAAGTTCTGTCGCTTATCCATGTTATGTAAATAAAAGCTTATAACCTGACTTTAAAGCTGGGTTCACACATAGCGACAGCGACAACGACATCGCTGTTACGTCACCATTTTCTGTGACGTAACAGCGACCTTGTAAGTCGCTGTTATGATCGCTGCTTAGCTGTCAAACACAGCGACGCAGCAGCGATCATAACGTCGCTACATGTGCAGAGAGCAGGGAGCCGCGCACACTGCTTAGCGCTGGCTCCGTGCTCTCCTAGCTACAGTACACATCGGGTTAATTAACCCGATGTGTACTGCAGCTACATGTCACAGTGCAGAGAGCAGGGAGCCGCGCACACTGCTTAGCGCTGGCTCCTTGCTCTCCTAGCTACAGTACACATCGGGTTAATTAACCCGATGTGTACTGCAGCTACATGTCACAGTGCAGAGAGCAGGGAGCCGCGCACACTGCTTAGCGCTGGCTCCTTGCTCTCCTAGCTACAGTACACATAGGGTTAATTACCCGATGCGTACTGCAGCTACATGTGCACAGAGCAGGAGCCGGCACTAGCAGCAAGAGCGGCGGAGGCTGGTAACAAAGGTAAATATCGGGTAACCAGGGAAAGGTCTTCCCTTGGTTACCCGATGTTTACCTTGGTTACAGCTTTCCGCAGCTGCCAGACGCCAGCTCCTGCTCCCTGCTCGCTTCATTTCGTCGCTCTCTCGCTGTCACACACAGCGATGTGTGCTTCACAGCGGGAGAGCAACGACGAAAAAATGAAGCAGGACATTCAGCAATGAGCAACGACCTCACAGCAGGGGCCAGCTCGTTGCTGGATGCCACACACAGCAACAGCGACGGGACGTCGCTGCAACGTCACAGAAAATGGTGACGTAGCAGCGACGTCGTTGTCATCGTCGCTGTGTGTGACACCACCTTAAATTCGTCCATTGGTTTTATAAATTACTCTTTTGAAAGCTGAAACTCTTCCAAATTTGGTTTAAGTTATGAAAATAAAGTTGCTGCAAAGCTGAAATATTGATCATTTAATGAACACAGAAAGGTAAGATTTTGGCAAGACAAAAGTTTTGTCGCCTTGCCATATAATGCACCCAATCCTAGTTTACATCCTCACCTGTGCTCACTAAATGATCGATTTATTAGTGGGTGTGTATAAAAAGAAACCCAGCACCCCAGACCTTCAATTGAACTGCAACTTCACCTCTGACAACATGCCAAAAATCCACCCTGCGACCAAAGCCTTGATTATCAAGAGGCTGAAGTCCAGATCCTCTGCAGAGGTGGCTGGTACATTTAATGTGTCTCAGCGTCAAGTACAAAGAATTAAAAAAAGATTTGAAGAGACTGGAGATGTTTTTGACAAGCCCAGGTCCAGCAGACCCCGCAAGACAACTGCTCAGGAGGAACCTTTGTTGGTTAGAAAATCCAAAGCCAGCCCCTCTTCCACTGCAGCAGAGCTCCAACAGGCCTGGTCACTTCAAGTCCCTGTGTCAACTAGAACAGTTTGTAGGATTCTGTCTTGAAATGGCCTCCATGGTCCAATCAGTGCCCAGAAGCCAGCACTAAACAAAAGGCAATTAAAAAACCGTATGGCATTTGCCAAGTCAAACAGCTTGATAAACAGATGGATGCTGGAAAAGTGGCAGAAGGTGGATTTCTCTGATGAATCTTCAGTTGAATAACACCACAGCCACTGCAAATACTGCAGGAGACCTACTGGACCCCGTATATAAACAGAAAACAGTTAAGTTTGGTGGTGAAAAGATCATGGTCTGGGGCTACATTCAGTATGGGGGTGTGCGAAACATTTGCAAGGTGGAAGGCAATATCAATAGCCTAAAATATCAAGACGTATTAGCTACCTCTTACATTCCCAATCATAAAAGGGGTCAAATTCTGCAGTAGGATGGTGCTCCATCTCATACATCCAGCTCTACAAAAAAGTTCCTCCTGGCAAAGAAGATCAAGATGCTCAAGGACTGGCCAGCCCAGTTACCAGACATGAGCATCATTGAGCATATTTGGGGTAGGACGAAAAAGGAAGCTTGAAAGACAAAATCAAAGAATCTAGATGAACTCTGGGAGGCATGTAAAGGTACCGTCACACTAAGCGACGCTCCAGCGATCCCACCAGCAACCTGACCTGGCAGAGATCGCTGGAGCGTCGCTACACGCGTTGCTGGTGAGCTGTCACACAGGCAGATCTCACCAGCAACCAGTGACCAGCCCCCAGCCAGCAGCGATGCGTGGAAGCATGCTGCGCTTGGTAACTAAGGTAAATATCGGGTAACCAACCCGATATTTACCTTGGTTACCAGCGCACACCGCTTAGCGCTGGCTCCCTGCACACCTAGCCACAGTACACATCGGGTTAATTACCCGATGTGTACTCTGCTACGTGTGCAGGCAGCAGTGAGCTGGCTTCTGTGGACGCTGGTAACCACGGTAAACTTCGGGTAACCAAGAAGCCCTTCCCTTGGTTACCCGATATTTACCTTCGTTACCAGCGTCCGCCGCTCTCACACTGCCAGTGCCGACTCCCTGTTCCCTGCACTCCTAGCCACAGTTCACATCGGGTTAATTACCCGTTGTGTACTCCAGCTACGTGTGCAGAGAGCAGGGAGCCGGCACTGACAGCGTGAGAGCGGCGGACGCTGGTAACGAAGGTAAATATCGGGTAACCAAGGGAAGGGCTTCTTGGTTACCCGATGTTTACCGTGGTTACCAGCGTCCGCAGAAGCCGGCTCCCTGCTCACTGCACATTCAGTTGTTGCTGTCTCGCTGTCAGACACAGCGATCTGTGCTTCACAGCGGGAGAGCAACGACTAAAAAATGGCCCAGGACATTCAGCAACAACCAGCGACCTCACAGCAGGGGCCAGGTTATTGCTGGATGTCACACACAGCGACATCACTAGCAACATTGCTGCTACGTCACAAAAGTCGTCCCTCAGCAGCAATGTTGCTAGTGATGTTGCTTAGTGAGACGTGGCCTTAAGACTGCATTCTTTGCTATTCCTGATGACTTCATCAATAAATTGTATGAATCATTGTTGAACCGCATGGATGTAGTCTTTCAAGCTCATGGAAGTCACACAAAATATTAAATATGGCTCTAATAGCACCACAACTTCATTCTCCAATGTTATGCAACATATTTTTGTATTAAAAGTTAATTATTTGTTTGAATATCACATTACTTTCTGTGGGCGACAAAACGTTTGTCTTGCCAAAATCTGACCTTTCTGTGTTCATTAAATGATCAATATTTCAGCTTTGCAGCAACTTTATTTTCATAACCTAAACCAAATTTGGGAGAGTTTCAGCTTTCAAAAGAGTAATTTATGAAACCAATGGATGAATTCAAAGTCAGGTTATAAGCTTTTATTTACATAACATGGATAAGCGACAGAACCTCTGTCAGGGACTGTACTTTTGAACAAAAGATGAAGAACAAGGAGAATCAGGAAGGAAAGAAGATTTGGGATGAAGAAATAATTTAGACCACAGCAGCACAACAGTTATTTGTAGCAGGTGATGCAGTATGTGATGTTAGGTGGATGGTAGCTGAGGAAGTGTGTGGTAGATACCCAGCAGATTGGAGCCCGTTTATTACATCGGGAATCGAGTTGGATATTTACACTGAATATTTGGAATCCAAAAGGTGTAAATGGTGTGAATGCAGATATTTTTATATGGAGGGCATTTTCCTAACACTCTTATTTTTAAGGGTTCCGTGTCAGGATGTGCTGCAGAAGACGAAGATGGACGTCTGCAGAGACGAGCTGTGGATGTGAGAAGTCATCATGGTGTGTGGACAAAATGGAGGTGAAATGAAAGAGAACGACTCCAATCAGAAAAGACATTAACTACAAAGTAACTGGATGTAAATCTTTATTTTTGATAGTACATCTCATTATCAGGGGTATACATAGAAATCATGGGTGTGGTAGATCCACTCACTCAGCTGCAGTATGAGGTAGACACAGGAATGCTTCTCGTTTTAAATTTTAGCTGCTTTATTAGCTCCATAAATCAGCCTGAACAAAACAAAACAAAACAGCCTTACCGGCATAAAAGAAAACAAAACCTCATGTATTAAGTCCATACACTGCGGGTTCAGCCCACTAAAGTTTTGGGTTCCACACCGTTCACAGATGAGGAACTGCTTCCTCCAACACAGAACAGTGAGTGTGTCCAAAGGCTGTTACCTCTTGGACCACACCCCGAGGTGGAGGTATGGTGAACAGCCGTCCCACCCATCTCTTTAGCTGTTCACAAAAACCTGGCCCAGTTAAAAGCAATTTAACCCTCTCAGCACTTAGTATGCTGGAGCATTACATCCAGGTTCATATCACTGATTTTAGTAGTCTCAGTGACACATACCTCCCCCTCTTGCACTTTACCAGTGATCATATCACATGGGGATGGGGGTCATCCGCATATGGATGCAATGAGATGATCGTACAAGCCGAGGTCAGAGCCAGGAGGTAACGTAGTACAAGGGAGCAGACGGAGTCAAAGTCAAGTGAGAGCCGGAGGTCAGAAGCCAGGAGGTGTCGTCAGAAGCCAGAGGAGAACAGAGCCGAAGTCAAATAACAAGCCGAAGTCAGATACCGGGAGAGCAAGTCAGTAGGGGGAGGGCATGGAGACAAAACAACAAATCAGGGAGCAGGAGACAGAGACAGGGGGGTCGGACAAAACGGAGAGGACAGGAGTCAGAGAGACGAGGACTGGGTAGCAGTTCATCTGCTCAATAATATACAAGGGTTCGCCATTCGCCATGGTCATATACACGTACCGGAGGATAAAAGCGCATGTTGGGGTCATCCGTTAGCACTTCAATATCGCCAATGCCTTCTACATATGCATGGACCAGATATTTAGCCGTGGTGTTGATATGCCTGCACATAGGACATGTGATGTTATTCTTAAGCCATTGTCCTATGCATGGTAGGTGAAAAAAGTGGCCGCACTCCATATAGCTGATGGCATCTCCGGTGACAAGGTCTTCCAAGCAGATTGGGCAGGATTCCAGGGGGTCCTCCGCCGATCGTATGGCTGTAGGCAGTGTGAGTCTTGACAGATTGATTACTTCAGGATAAGTGTTAGTTTGGAATGGGTTCCACAGCCGATACCTCTCCGGTGATGGTGGTGGTGAAGGTGGTGGTGATGGTGATGGTGGAGGGGATGGTGGTGGTGGAGGTGATGGTGGTGGTGGTGGTGGGAGCCTCCTATTTCTCCGCCTCCTAGGTGTAATTGGGGCAATATCCACTCTTCTTTGTCTTGAAATTCTGCCTCTCGTCCTGTGCGCAATCGGGGAGTCCTCCCTGCTGCGCCGCGATGTTCCTGTATGAAAAACAGAAATAACACACATATAAGCACTTTCTCCTGGCGAATATTATCCTCTATGAGGAACACATATTTTACACACCTGTACATAGTCATATTAGGGTTTTTTTATGCCCTTCCTCGTCTTACCTGATATAGAAGGACGGGCAGGTCCATGTGAGGATGGTTCATCTCGAACATGGTAATGATGGTAATTGTCCTGAGAATCCATATTGGGCCAAGATGAAGGAGATCCTTCGGCCTCGAGGAAACTTCAGGACTTCAAGCTAATGTTCTTGTCAATATAAATACTCTGATTTTGTAAAAAAAACAACTAAATCAAAGAGAGCACTCACTAAAGAAAATTCTCCTACGTGAATGCACCGATCAACGGAACAGCAGCCCCTATAATAATGGAGGCCACTATGATGCCATAACATCACATTACATCACAGTCCATGCTCCGTGCTCCATCATGTGTCCTAATGTCACTACCTCACTGCCGACCTCATAATGCAGCGCCGGACCACAGACTGTATATAACTGTACCTATATATAATGCTGTGTATTTATGAAATTATTAATCATTTCTACAAAACAAAAAGATAAATATTTTAATATCAACCCCTTTAGGATCTGGTGTTTGCCCTGAGATCCATAACTTCTTTTATTTTTCGTCCATATAGCCACATGAGGGTTTGTCTTTTGTGGGAGAAGTTATAGGTTTGGCCGACACCAGCACTTTGTATAGTAAAAAGTATGGAAAGCGGGAAAAAATAGTGTGATAAAATTGTAAACCCCCCCCCCACAATTCCACCACCATTTCTTAGCATTCATTATTTGCAAAAATTGACCGATCAACATGATTCTCCAGCTTAGAGCCTGAAGATTCCAAACTTGTCCTGTTTTATTATTTTTTTTTTTTAATTTTTATTTTTGTTGAAAAAAAATCAGAAATTAAAAAAAAAAGTTTGTGTCACCATTTTCTGAGCCCTGTAACTTATCGAGCTGCGTGAGGGTTTGTTTTTGTTTTTGTTTTGTTTTGGGTTTTTTTCAATCTGGGTAGCGGGAATTTATTGACACCATTCACATTTTGATATTACATTTTTCAGGAAAGAGCAGCGGCTAAAAATTGCTAATTCTAGTGTTCTAATTGTTTTTTTCTTTTCGAATTTAAAAGTATGGGTTAAATATATTTATATTTTAATACATCAGTCTTTTTTAATACATCAGACTTTTTTAGATACAATAAATAAATAGATACACTTTTGTACAATTTAGATACAATAAATACAAAAAAGTTTCTTTTTTTTTTAGTTATGAATGGGAAAAGGCAGATGATTTAAGCTTTTATTTATTGTTTATTTTTTATATAAATTTTTCTTTGTATTTTTCCTTTAATTTTTAATCTACCGAAGGACACAAGTCTCTTAAATGCTTTTCAGCATCAAGGAAAACACATTTGATGAATACTGTCACATATAAAGGTGGTGTCACCATTCCTCTGTGCAGAGCATCTTGCACACTAGAAGATGCTCTGCTGTGTTTTCCTGGCCTTCTGGATGGCAGGTTGATTGACAGCACTGGCTTCCATGCTGGTTCTGGGAGGTGCTGATTTCTCAGGTGTTTCGTCTTCTGGGTAATGGCTCTATTTCTTTAGTGACCATGCTCTCCCAGAACCTTGCCAGTCGTCCATTCTGGTCCAATTGTTGTGCTGTTGGCCTGAGTTCCTGCCTGTGTTCTGATCTTAGTTTCCGTTTCCTGGCCACAAACTCTTGTTTGACTCCTGTCTTCTAACTCACTGTTCCTGTTGTGACCTCCTGGCTTTTGACCTCGAACCGTTACCTGATCACATCTCACTTTACTCCCTGAATACATTACGTGTTTTCTTGGAATTCTGAGCCTCAGATCGTGACCTGACTATGCCTCTGTGTCCATACGTGTCCTCTTGGTACCAGATCCCGGCTTTTCCTGACTATCTACCATTTGTACTACTCGTAAGTAGTGAGTAGCATCACAGGTGGATCATCTAATGATAATGTTTCCCCGAAAATAAGCTCTAGTGTGATTTGGGGGCTTTTTTGAATATGCTTAAAATACAAGCCCTACTCCAAAAATAAGCCCTAGTTGCAGTTCCATAATGACGTGTCCAAGCAGCTAAAAAAGTTAAAGAATACGGCAGGAATCTTTATTGAAGAAAGCAGACAATCCCAAAAGAAAGCAGGCACCCCTCCCACCCCCCACCTCACCCCAAAAAATTGCATTCACCCATTCCCAACCTGTTACATTTGTCAAGTTGCTGATGGTGGATGGGCTCTCACACAGAGATCTGCGTCGCTGTCAGGTCCCTCACTGTTCCAGCTCCATTGCACTGCAGCTCTCACAAACAGATCGGGTACCAGTATCACTCCGCAAGAGATATACTGCTTCCAGTCACCAGGGGGAGCCAATTGCTATAGAACTCAGGGAACTGTCAGATCTGTATGCGAGATCACTGTATTCACTTGCCAACAACAATTGTTTGGGGTCTGGTAAGTGGGATTCTTTTAGGGGATGTCTGCTTTCTTTTGGGGGTAAACTTAGCAGTACATATAGAATAATAAATGTAAGCAGGTAATTTAACCCTTTGTAAATATGGTCTGTACCCAGCACTATAGGACGGGTTCTCCACCATGAGAATAGCGGATCAGATAAGAACATGTGCATCTGACCCAGTAATAGGAGTAACACAAAATGTTCATGTTCCAGAATGTGATGATGATTAGTTTGAATAAATGTTGATTTCATTTTTTGTTCAAGAATAAATGTGGATTGTTGTTCATGGGGAAAATATAAGATGTCCCCTGAAAATAAGCCCAGAGCAAAAAATGATATAAGACCCTGCTTTATCTTTGGGGGGAAACGGTAACTGATCAGACAACAGACAGAGAGGAAACCACGAAAAGGAAGGAGAATATAAAATAAATATTTTTATTTAGATACATCATTAAACAGTTTTTTGGGAGATAAAAACATTCATGGGAGAAGAATAAATACATAAATGTGGCAAAATATTAACGTGCGTAGAGAAAACATGAGCTGTAGGGAGGGGGTGAGGGTGAAAAATAGGTAATGGCGTTGTAGCAATTATGCCAAGAATGGGTTAAATGTTTAGTAAGAGGATATACCAGACATAGAAGTCACTGACAATACATTTCAGGACAGTTCTTGAGGTCCTAATAGTTATCCATTGCCCCTATCTCTGTTCCTATTCCCCGGCCACTGCCTTTTAAAATAATAAAGCCTCGTCTGGTAATTATTATCTCGATTGTTTTTTGCTGAATTTGAACTATTTGATGTGATCCCTATTTAAGACCTATCTGACCATCGCATCACTAGATCCCTGAGGAAGCCAGAAGTATGGTGAAACGCGTGGGGTGATATTTCCCCTCTCCTCCTGCCTGTTCATCTATAGACCAGGTTATGTGCACGCAGCGCTCATCTTTCTCCTTTATCAGTGGTTGATTCCCACTTAGTTCATCTGCTTATTGTTTCCTTCATTGATTCCTTAATTATCCATGATTGGATATGCTTATGGTCAGTTGTGTTTAGGAGTAGCACTTGCATTTTATTATATAACTTTTCATCATGACACATTTATGACTTACTGTATTTTTTTATTTAATAAATGCACCGGATTATAAGATGCACCCCAAATTTAGAGGTAAAAAAGGGGTCCATCTTACAATCTGGTGGTCTCTTACCGGGGCGATGGTGGAGCAGGTAGGCAACTTCCAGAAACTGTCGGCGGTTCGGGCTTCAAAGAAATGGCGCCTGGAGTCGGCGCGTGGGGAGATTGCGCTATCGGCTCAATGACAAGCCAAGATCTCATCTGCGCATGCACCAGATGAGATCTTGAGCTGAGAGCTCCAGCTGCGTATGCACCAAATCCGGGGCGCCATTATTTGAAACCCGCACCGCGGATATTTTCAGGATACCCCTGCCGCACAGCCCGCCACACCAGCCCCAACAGAGGCCCCAGCACAGCCCGCCGCACAGGCCCCAGCGAAAGCCCGTCGCACAGGCCCCAGCAAAGCCCCCTGGGTCTATAACTTGGTGTGTGTGGAGGAGGGGAAGGCAGAGGCTATAACGTTATGTGTGTGAGGTAGGGGCAGACAGAGGCTATAATGTGATGTGTGTGGGAGGGGGGGGGCTGCGGTGGAGCGGGTCATCGGCGGCATGAGCAGGCTGTAGCAGCGCTTGCTGTGACCACGTGGATCCTCTCATTTCATATGCACGCCCATCCTCCCGCCCATAATCTCTCAGCTCTGAAGCGGGCGCTGACAGGTGGGTGGGATAATGGGCGGGGGATGTGCGCTAATTAACAACCGGCCCGCATGATCACCCTTGGCAACTACAGCCTGGAGTGATCATGTGCGGCTGTATTCACTACTCCCCGTGCATCATCATCAGCGCGTGGCGCAGTGAATAAGTATGGTATACTCACCTGTCAATGCAACATTGCCATGTCCTCCTGTCTGCCGGCCGCTGCTGTGTGTGGAGACTAGCAGTGCGCACAGAGATGATGTCATCCCTCGGCGCTCTCTCCACACACATCAGCGGGCCGGCAGACAGGAGGACATCGCGATGCTGCAGGGATCTGTGACGGCTCCACACAGGTCAGCGGCGCTGCTGCCTCCACAGACAGGAAGACGAGTGATGCTGCTGGAGTGAGGAAAGGTGAGTATAAACGTTTATTTTTTTGTGTGCCACAGGATACAGGCCATATAGCAGGATGGGGGTATATACCAGGATGGGGGTATATAGCAGGATGAGGTCATTTACCAGGATGGTAGTATATAGCAGGATGGGGGCTATATCAGGATGGCGGTATGTAGCAGGATGGGGTCTATACCAGCATGAGGGATATATATATATACACACAAGGATGGGGATCATATACAAGGCAGGAGGATCATTACCAGGATGGGGTACCTTAGTAGAGAATTTGGGGACATTACCCCCATAACAGTGTCAGCAGAAGATCCTCGCCCCATAACAGTGTGTCATGACTACATTTTTGCTTAAAATTTCCTCCTCTAAAACCAAGGTGCTTCTTATAGTCCGAAAAATACGGTATGTTGGGGGTCTCAGTATGGAAAGGGGTAAATGTAGACACTTGGCACCCAAGCTCAATGTGAACAGTGGTTTTTATTGTGAAGACCTTGTAGGACCAGCATAAGCACAGGTGTTTCAGTGAAAAGACCTTCATCAGTGCATGCAGAGGGTTCTCAGAGTGTATAGTAGCGTGGCGAGCGGTGTGGCTGGGTGTGACGTGGTGTCCTCCACTGTCTATGTGGCAATGCTGTGCTTGTGCTGGTCCTACAAGTTCTTCACAATAAAAAACACTATTCACATTGATCCTGAGTGCCAAGTTTCTACATCTACTTGAGATGGTTTTGGACCCTACTTGTGCACCACCCCAGAAGTGCCGTGTATCAACTCACTAAGTATGGAGAGGGGGAAGCATTGGGAGCTCATTATGGAAAAGGGGTAGAATGGAGGTTCAGTATCGATAAGGGCAGTGTGAGGGCTCAGTATGGAAACGGGGCAGCATGGGTGGGCTCAGTATGGAAAGGGGGCAGCATGGGTGGGCTCAGTATGGAAAGGGGGCAGCATGGTGGTCTCTGTATGATGCGTGGGGCAGCATGGTGGTCTCCGTATGATGATATGATGAGTGGGGCAGCATGGTGGTCTCAATGATGAGTGGGGCAGCATGGTGGTCTCTATGATGCGTGGGGCAGCATGGTGGTCTCTGTATGATGTATGACGAGTGGGGCAGCATGGTGGTCTCTGTATGATGAGTGGGGCAGCATGGTGGTCTCTGTATGATGAGTGGGGCAGCATGGTGGTCTCTGTATGATGAGTGGGGCAGCATGGTGGTCTCTGTATTATGAGTGGGGCAGCATGGTGGTCACTGTATGCTGAGTGGGGCAGCATGGTGGTCTCTGTATGATGAGTGGGGCAGCATGGTGGTCTCTGTATGAGTGGGGCAGCATGGTGGGCTCTATGATGAGTGGGGCAGCATGGTGGTCTCTATGATGAGTGGGGCAGCATGGTGGTCTCTGTATGATGCGTGGGGCAGCATGGTGGTCTCTGTATGATGGTAGGATGAGTGGGGCAGCATGGTGGTCTCAATGATGAGTGAGGCAGCATGGTGGTCTCTATGATGCGTGGGGCAGCATGGTGGTCTCTGTATGATGTATGATGAGTGGGGCAGCATGGTGGTCTCTGTTTGATGAGTGGGGCAGCATGGTGGTCTCTGTATGATGAGTGGGGCAGCATGGTGGTCTCTGTATGATGAGTGGGGCAGCATGGTGCTCTCTGTATGATGAGTGGGGCAGCATGGTGGTCTCTGTATGATGAGTGGGGCAGGCAGCATTTGGAGTACATTAAGAAGGGGCAGCATGGGAGGCTCAGTATGGAGAAGGGCAGTGTGAGGGCCACATATGGAGAGGGGCAGCATGCATGGCAGATTGTCCTCACATCATGCTGCCCCCTACTCACAATGTGCAGATCATATTTCATAAATGAGGAAGGTGTGGTGGGTATAGTTTATAAGGGAGGACAGTGTGGCGTTTTATTAGGGGGCTGTGTGGCGGTCATAGTATATAAGTGGGGACGGTGTGGTGGGAATATTTTATAGGAGAGGATAGTGTGGAGGCCATGTACATTAAGAGGGATTGTGTGGAGTAATATTCTTTTGCGGGGAGCACAGTGAGATGCAGTTATTTTTTTCAGTCCACAGCATAGGGCTTATTTATGGCACAGCATTTGTGGTTATTGTTATTCAGGAATATTATAATAACATTGTTATTTTTCAGGGCACCTTGGTGAGATGTGCTGCAGAAGACCGGAGAAGAAAGAAGTCTGCAGAGACGAGCTGTGGATGTGACGTCATCCTGGAGTCAGGGACATGAGAAAACAGCGATCAGTGAGTGAATTATCACAGACCTTACACTACACTAACATTTACACAATATTAGAGGAAAAAATGCCCGGAGTGCTTCTTTAAAGGGAACCTGTCACCAGATTTGGTGACTATAAGCTGCGGCCAACACCAGTGGGCTCTTATATACAGTATTTTAACATACACTGTATATACAGTCATATGAAAAAGTTTGGGCACCCCTATTAATGTTAACCTTTTTTCTTTATAACAATTTGGGCTTTTGAAACAGCTATTTCAGCTTCATATATCTAATAACTGATGGACTGAGTAATATTTCTGGATTGAAATTAGGTTTATTGTACTAACAGAAAATGTGCAATCCGCATTTAAACAAAATTTGACCGGTGCAAAAGTATGGGCACCCTTATCAATTTCTTGATTTGAACACTCCTAACTACTTTTTACTGACTTACTAAAGCACTAAATTGTTTTTGTAACCTCATTGAGCTTTGAACTTCATAGGCAGGTGTATCCAATCATGAGAAAAGGTATTTAAGGTGGCCACTTGCAAGTTGTTCTCCTATTTGAATCTCCTATGAAGAGTGGCATCATGGGCTCCTCAAAACAACTCTCAAATGATCTGAAAACAAAGATTATTCAACACAGTTGTTCAGGGGAAGGATACAAAAAGTTGTCTCAGAGATTTAAACTGTCAGTTTCCACTGTGAGGAACATAGTAAGGAAATGGAAGAACACAGGTACAGTTCTTGTTAAGCCCAGAAGTGGCAGGCCAAGAAAAATATCAGAAAGGCAGAGAAGAAGAATGGTGAGAACAGTCAAGGACAATCCACAGACCACCTCCAAAGACCTGCAGCATCATCTTGCTGCAGATGGTGTCAATGTGCATCGGTCAACAATACAGCGCACGTTGCACAAGGAGAAGCTGTATGGGAGAGTGATGCGAAAGAAGTTGTTTCTGCAAGCACGCCACAAACAGAGTCGCCTGAGGTATGCAAAAGCACATTTGGACAAGCCAGTTACATTTTGGAAGAAGGTCCGGTCAATATGAAACAAAGATTGAGTTGTTTGGTCATACAAAAAGACATTATGCATGGAGGCAAAAAAACACGGCATTCCAAGAAAAGCACTTGCTACCCACAGTAAAATTTGGTGGAGGTTCCATCATGCTTTGGGGCTGTGTGGCCAATGCCGGCACCGGGAATCTTGTTAAAGTTGAGGGTCGCATGGATTCAACTCAGTATCTGCAGATTCTTGACAATAATGTGCAAGAATCAGTGATGAAGTTGAAGTTAAGCAGGGGATGGATATTTCAGCAAGACAATGATCCAAAGCACCGCTCCAAATCTACTCAGGCAGAGGAACAATTACAATGTTCTGGAATGGCCACCCCAGTCCCCAGACCTGAATATCATTGAAAATCTGTGGGATGATTTGAAGCGTGCTGTCCATGCTCAGCGACCATCAAACTTAACTGAACTGGAATTGTTTTGTAAACAGGAATGGTCAAATATACCTTCATCTAGGATCCAGGAACTCATTAAAAGCTACAGGAAGCGACTAGAGGCTGTGATTTTTGCAAAAGGAAGATCTACAAAATATTAATGTCACTTTTATGTTGAGGTGCCCATACTTTCGCACCGGTCAAATTTTGTTTAAATGCAGATTGCACATTTTCTGTTAGTACAAAAACCTCATTTCACTCCAGAAATATTACTCAGTCCATCAGTTATTAGATATAGGAAACTGAAATAGCTGTTGCAAAAACCCAAATTGTTATAAAGAAAAAAGGTTAACATTAATAGGGGTGCCCAAACTTTTTCATATGACTGTAAGAGCCCAAGTGGCTGTGTAGAACGTAAAAATCACTTTATAATACTCACCTAAAGGGCGGTGCTGTGTAGACTGGACGGATGGGCGTCTTTGTTCTCCCGATGCGGTGCCTCCTCTTTTGGCCATCTTTGTCCTCCTTCTTCTGAAGCCTGGGTACATGACGCGTCCTATGTCATCCGCAGTAGGCAGCATTGAGGTCCTGCGCAGTACAATACTTTGATCTGACTACTCAGGGAAGATCAAAGTGCACCTGCACAGGACCACAATGCCGGCTGACAGGTTCCCTTTAATATTAGCAGAAACCGTTGGGGTGGTCTTTGCTTTGGTGCACCGTTGGGGTGGTCTTTGCTTTGGTGCACCGTTGGGGTGGTCTTTGCTTTGGTGCACCATTGGGGTGGTCTTTGCTTTGGTGCACCATTGGGGTGGTCTTTGCTTTGGTGCACCATTGGGGTGGTCTTTGCTTTGGGGCACCGTTGGTGTGGTCTTTGTGTCAGTGCACCGTTGGTGTGGGCTTTGCTTTGGTGCACCATTGGGGTGGTCTTTCCTTTGGTGCACCATTGGTGTAGTCTTTCCTTTGGTGCACCATTGGGGTGGTCTTTGCTTTGGTGCACCATCGGTGTGGTCTTAGTGTCCATGCACCGTTGGTGTGGGCTTTGCTTTGGTGCACCATTGGGGTGGTCTTTCCTTTGGTGCACCGTTACGCTCTCATATTTTGTATTTTAAAGTCTTTGTTTTTATTGGCAGCGCTTCATTAGTAAAAGTGAGTGCTGTCTAATATCAGCTTGTATGTCTGATTTTACCGCTCTTACTAAGTGAGCGCTGTCAATCAACACAAGGGACTGGCTTTCCTATGTAAATATAAGCGTGCACCAAGGCATAGGTCACGCCAAGGGTGCACCAAAGCCCCCTCATTTGCATTTTAAAAAATAGATTTTGAAGCAAATATTAAAGGGGTTGTCCAGTCTAGAATGACAAGTCTGCAGTCCCTCTGTGTGTCACTCTGTGTGACTGCAGATTTGTGAATCCTCCCAGTGCACTCACTGTGTGCTACGAGGATTCTCCGGTCTCTGCACTGGAAACGGCGCTCAAGTTTGCGATATGCAGACTCCAAGTTAGAACCTGTCTAGAGGACACCACCTCGGTCAATACAAGTCCATTAAGTGAGGCCGTACTCACTAGACGAGTTCTGACCGGGAATCTGCATATCGCATACTTCACCATCGTGAGTGCGCTGGAGGATTCACAGGTCTGCAGTCATAGAGGGACACATACACAGACTGCAGACTTGTTATTCTAGACCGGACAACCCCTTTTAAGCTAAACTGTTTGTGATTTTTGTAGGGGAATCGTCCCTTATATAAATGTTTATGTATGTAAATGGAAAAATGATTTCACCAGACAAGCAAACCTTTTGCTTGTGCGTCGGGTGATCTGACAGCAGGTTTAGATAGATCTTTAATCGGTTTCCGATTATTGGCAGCGTTGTAAATGCCCCTCAAAGAGGAACTAAACTTTTGGAAGAATTTTATGTCCAATAATTCTGAGTAGATTGGTGGGGAATCCGTTTCTGAAACCCCCAACCACAGCTGAAACGCTCTTTTAGAAGAGCACACGTAGCACAGATCGGATCCTGTACAAAGTCATAGTCCTGTCTCCTGAGCTGTGCACTTCTAAGGGGTCTTTTGAGCAATTTACGGGGGTCTCCGGACCCAGACCTGCACCAATGTGCTCAGAATTAATGGTTCTAAAACATAGAAGATATCTCCCAAAAATTAATCTATTTTTTTTAAATGTTTAATAGTGCTACTGCCTGCACCATCAGTACTGTGGTTCCTGTACGGTCCGCAGTCTGATGATGGCTGCTAACAACTCCTGTATCTCCTTACCATTGTTACAGACATACTAGGAGCTGCAGTTTCATGCCAGACAAATTTATGTTGGGCTGGCTTTAGTTCTGGTGATGTAGTAGTGATTTGAGCTTGGTTCTGGTGATGCAGTCTCGTACCAATGGTGGTTCTGGTGATGTAGCAGTGTGCAGATGGTGGTTCTGGTGATGTAGCAGTGTGCAGATGGTGGTTCTGGTGATGTAGTAGTGATTTAAGCTTGGTTTTGGTGATGTAGCAGTGTACAGATGCTGGTTCTGGTGATGTAGTAGTGATTTGAGGTTGGTTCTGGAGATGTTATCATGTACAGCTGGTGGTTCTGGTAATGTTATCATGATTTAAGGTTGGTTCTGGTGATGTATTCGTGTAGATGCAGCAATATTTAATTTATTAGATTTGATAGTAGATCATTATAGGGTCATTGTGCCAGGATAAATAAATATCTGTCTTGATGAGGCCATACGTCTGCCAAACAAGTATTTGACTAAAGCACCCATACGCTATAGACAGCTGTCCCATCATTCGGCTGGTAGTTTTCTTTCCTGACTCCCCCATACACTATAGAAAGGTGTCCCATCACTCAGCTGGCAGCTGTCTCCCTGACTCTCCCATACACTATAGACAGGTGTCCCATCACTCAGCTGGCAGCTGTCTCCCTGAGCGCTCACTTTGTTGAGTGCTCGTGTTCTCTATGAGACAGACGCTACTACACATCTCTGGCAGTGGCTCGTCTCTTAGAGAAAAAAAGATCCACAGTCCAAAATTGGACCTGCTGGGTCATCACTCCTCTGATAATCAGACTGTCGGCCTCTGGGTTCTGCCAACTGTAGTCTGTGTAGGAGCGCCTTAACTACTATCTAAAGGGTATTTGAAAAATTAGGGTGTGTGCACATCACGGCCTTTACACATCTGTGAATCTTTTGCGTTTTTCAGGCGGAGGACAGGTTAGGAAACACTGGCATCTTTTTTAAATTGAAATTGTATTAAAGTGCCTAGGGCAGCACGAAGGCCAAATACAGCCCTGTATGTACTGTATATACAGCCTGACTGTATATATAAGCATCCTTCTGTATGTATAAAGCCTGACTCTATATATACACCTGACTGTATAAAACCTGACTGTGCATATACGCCTGACTGTATACAGACTGATATAAATAAATATATATATATATATATACATATATATACATACATGTACAGTCATGTGTATATATACAGTTAAGCTGTATATATATATATATATATATCAGTAAAGACCAAAAGTTTGGCCACACCTTCTCATTCAAGGAGTTTTCTTTATTTTCATTACTTTAAAAATTGTAGATTCACATTGAAGGCATCAAAACTATGAATTAAAACATGTGGAATGAAATACTTAAAAAAGTGTGAAACAACTGAAAATATGTCTTATATTCTAGGTTCTTCAAAGTAGCCACCTTTTGCTTTGATTACTACTTTGCACACTCTTGGCATTATATTGATGAGCTTCAAGAGGCAGTCACCGGAAACGGTTTTCCAACAGTCTTGAAGGAGTTCCTAGAGATGCTTAGCATTTGTTGGCCCTTTTGCCTTCACTCTGCGGTCCAGATCACCCCAAACCATCTCGATTGGGTTCAGGTCTGGTGACTGTGGAGGCCAGGTCATCTGGTGTAGCACCCCATCACTCTCCTTCTTAGTCAAATAGCCCTTACACAGCCTGAAGGTGTGTTTGGGGTCATTGTCCTGTTGAAAAATAAATGATGGTCCATTAAACGCAAACCGGATGGAATAGCATGCCGCTGCAAGATGCTGTGGTAGCCATGCTGGTTCTGTATGCCTTCAATTTTGAATAAATCCCCAACAGTGTCACCAGCAAAGCACCCCCACACCATCACACCTCCTCCTCCATGCTTCACGGTGCGATCCAGGCATGTAGAGTCCATCCGTTCACGTTTTCTACAAAGACACGGTGGTTGGATCCAAAGATCTCCAAGTTGGACTCATCAGACCAAAGCACAGATTTCCACTGGTCTAATGTCCATTCCTTGTGTTCTTTAGCCCAAAAAAGTCTCTTCTGCTTGTTGCCTGTCCTTAGCAGTAGTTTCCTAGCAGCTATTTTAATATAAAGGCCTGCTACACAAAGTCTCCTCTTAATAGTTGATCTAGAGATGAGAAGGTGTGTCCAAACTTTTGGTCTGTACTGTGTGTATATATATATATATATATATATATATATATATATATATATATATATATATATATATATATATATATATACTAGCTGTACTACCCGGCTTCGCCCGGGTTAATAACTGCTGTTAACAAAATAGAATGTATTAACAAAAATGTATTCTGCACACAAAAACCACAAAACAAATAGATAGAAATGTAATTATTAAATTGTTGCCTATATTAACCAATCAGAGCTCAGATTAATTAACTGTAGCAAAATAGAAGCTAAGCTGTGATTGGTTGCTATTGGCAGACTGATAAATCTCCAGGCAACAGAAAGCCCTCCCCCCTGACAGTATATATTAGCTCACACATACACATAATAGACAGGTCATGTGACTGACAGCTGCCGTATTTCCTATATGGTCCATTTGTTGTTCTTGTAGTTTGGCTGCTTATTAATCAGATTTTTATTTTTGAAGGATAATACCAGACTCTTCACTTTTTCCCCATTATGTAGATAGGGGCAAAATTGATTGGTAAATTGGAACGCGCGGGGTTAAAATTTCGCCTCACCACATAGCACCCAACGCTGCCTGGGATAGTAACTGTCTCTCTGTTTCTCTCCCATTCTCTGTCTGACTCTCCCTCTGTATATATCTCTCTGTCTCTCTATCTCTTTGTCTGTCTGTCTCTTTCCCTGTCTGTCTCTGTCTCTTTCTCCATCTGTCTCAATCTCTTTCCCTGTCTGTCTATCTCTTTCCCTGTCTGTCTATCTATCTCTGTCACTTTCCCTGTCTGTTTCTTTCCCTGTCTGTCTCTTTCCCTCTCTTTCCCTGTCTGTCTCTTTCCCTGTCTGTCTCTGTCTCTTTCTCCATCTGTCTCAATCTCTTTCCCTGTCTGTCTATCTCTTTCCCGGTCTGTCTATCTATCTCTGTCACTTTCCCTGTCTGTTTCTTTCCCTGTCTGTCTCTTTCCCTCTCTTTCCCTGTCTGTCTCTTTCCCTGTCTGTCTCTTTCCCTGTCTGTCTCTTTCCCTGTCTGTCTCTTTTCCTGTCAGTCTGTTTCTTTGTCTGTGTCTGTCTCTTTGTGTCTGCCTCTTTCCCTGTCTGTGTCTGTCTCTTTCCCTGGCTGCATTGTGACAACCAAGATTCCATATAAGGGCGTGGCTGCACATTCTTCTGAAGTTCTGGCTGCACTGTGGCTCCCAGCTCCATTCGCTTTAATGGAGGCAGGTTTTTTGGCGAATAACTGTAAAGAGCGGGGTTAAAATTTCCCCTCGAAACATAGCCTATGACGCTCTTGGGGTCCACAAGTGTGAGTGTGCAAAATTTTGTGGCTGTAGCTGCGACGGTGTGGATGCCAATCCCGGACATACACACATACACACATACATACACACATTCAGCTTTATATATATATATATATATATATATATATATATATATATATATATATATATATACTAGCTGTACTGCCCGGCTTTGCCCGGGTTAATAACTGTTGTTAACAAAATAGAATGTATTAACAAAAATTTATTCTGCACACAAAAACCACAAAACAAATAGATAGAAATGTAATTATTAAGAGGCAAAAACTAAGCTAATTGAAGCATTTCACAACATATATTTCAACACCCCAGTTATTCCACACAGATTTAACTAAATTGGCCAAGTAATGTGCTCCGTCTGTCTCTTTCCAGGTCTGTCTCGTTCCCTGTCTGTCTCTTTCCAGGTCTGTCTCTTTCCCCGTCTGTCTCTTTCCCCATCTGTCTCTTTCCCCATCTGTCTCTTTCCCCGTCTGCCTGTCTCTGTCTGTCTCTTTTTTTGTCTGTCTCTATCTCTCTGTTTCTTTCCCCATCTGTCTCTTTCTAGGTCTGTCTCTTTCCCAGGTCTGTCCCTTTCCGCGTCTGTCTCCCCGTCTTTTTGTCTGTGTCTTTTCCTGTCTGTCTCTTTCCCTATCTGCCTGTACTTTCCTTGTCTGTCTCTATTTCGCTGTCTCTTTCTCCGTCTGTCTCTATCAAGGTCTGTGTCTTTCCCCATCTATCTTTGTCTTTCTCTCTGGCTGTCTCCTCCTTCCCTGTCTGCCTGTCTCTGTCCCTGTCTGCATGTCTGTCTGTCTCTTTCCCCATCTGTCTCTTTCCCCATCTGTCTCTTTCCAGGTCTGTCTCTTTCCAGGTCTGTCTCTTTCCAGGTCTGTCTCTGTCTGTCTCTTCCCAGGTCTGTCTCTTCCCAGGTCTGTCTCTTTCCAGGTCTGTCTCTGTCTGTCTGTTTCCCCGTCTGTCTCTGTCTGTCTCTTTCACCGTCTGTCTCTGTCTGTCTCTTTCACTGTTTGTCTCTGTCTCTTTCCCTGTCTGTCTCTTTCCCTGTCTGTCTCTATCTCTCTGTCTCTTTCCCTGTCTGTCTCTCTGTCTGTCTCTCTGTCTGTCTCTCTGTCTGTCTCTCTCTATCCGTCTCCCCACCGACATCTTATTACCTCACATATAAGCTTCTTATACTATGAATGTCTTTTGTTCCTATAGCAACCACTCACAGCTCCTACTAATAACCTGTAGTTCCAGGCTCCATTTACTTTAATGGAGGCATGTTTTTTGGAGAGTAATTGTAAAGCGCGGGGTTAAATTTTCCTGTCAAAACATAGTCTACGACGTTCCCTGGGTCCCATGAGGTGTCTGTTCAAAATTTCGTGATTGTAAATGCGACGGTGCGGATACACTTTTCGTTTCACTCTTTCCCCATTATGTAGATAGGGGCAAAATTGATTGGTAAATTGGAACGCACGGGGTTAAAATTTCGCCTCACAACATAGCCTATGATGCTCTCGGGGTCCAGACGTGTGAGTGTGCAAAATTTTGTGGCTGTAGCTGTGATGGTGCAGATGCCAATTCCGGACACACACACACACAAAATTGTGTCACTGTCCAAATATTTCTGGACCTAACTGTATATATATATATATATATATATATATATATATATATATATATATATATATACAGTTAGGTCCAGAAATATTTGGACAGTGACACAATTTTCGCGAGTTGGGCTCTGCATGCCACCACATTGGATTTGAAATGAAACCTCTACAACAGAATTCAAGTGCAGATTGTAACGTTTAATTTGAAGGTTTGAACAAAAATATCTGATAGAAATTGTAGGAATTGTCACATTTCTTTACAAACACTCCACATTTTAGGAGGTCAAAAGTAATTGGACAAATAAACCAAACCCAAACAAAATATTTTTATTTTCAATATTTTGTTGCGAATCCTTTGGAGGCAATCACTGCCTTAAGTCTGGAACCCATGGACATCACCAAACGCTGGGTTTCCTCCTTCTTTTTTTTTTTAAACATCTTTTTATTGAATTTTAACCGAATTTCTTTTACAATCTGCTCTTATACAAAGAGCATTTCATTGATGACATTATAATCAAAACAGTCCCGCCCACCCCTCCCCCCGCTCTGCGTGCGACCAGAAGCAACTTAAAATGGTAACTTATGTAATTGGTATGTGTCCATTGAGCAGTTCAAGAAGGTACCAAGAGGTCTGTCCAAACTGAGATTTAAGTCTATCCTTAAGCACTGTAGCCAAGTTAGGTATAAATAAAGACCATGTTTCAAAGAAACGCTTAGTCAGCTTCTCCTTATTCGACAGTGCATCCAGCCAGTCCATTTTGAATATGAACATTAGTTTTGTTTGGATAAACGCTAGAGAGAGTGCTTCAGGATTTACCCAGAGATGTAGGATACTTTTCCTAGTGGCCGAGGCCCAAATAGTTAACATTGCCCTGGTACCTCTCGGAAGACTTTGTTGAGCCGCCTCCAACATGTTAAAAATCGCCCACTGTGGTGTCAGAGCAAACTGAGTATTGTATGTGTTTTGTAAGACTGAGTGAACGCTTCTTCATACTCCCTGTATCTGAACACAGTCCCATAAGTGGTGAAACAGGTCAGTGTCTCTTATGCCACATTTAGAACAAGAGTATAAGGCATTTGTGTCCATTTTTGATTGAATTTTTGGAGTAATATATGCTCTATGTAGAATCATCAAGGCCATATCTGTGTAGCTACTGGACGACAGAAATTTACGTTGCAACAGCGTGGCTTGTAAAAAATCCTTTACCTCGAACTCTGGCATGTCTACCTTCCATTTTGCTGGACCTGTTGTTTTCCCCTCCCATGTCCAAACTGTACGCAACATTGAATAAACCTGACTAGTCGAGGACGCCTGGCTTCTTGCCCTCCTAAGAAAGTTATCCACACTTCCTCCAAGATCTCCCTTTGGCTTGTCAACAAGATATTTTTGTGCCAAGCTACGCGCCTGAAGAAAAAGAAAAGGCTGACCCACAAAAGCTGGAAATCGGTGTGCCGCCTTCTCGTAAGAAAGCAACGACCAATCAGGCTCCATTAGATCTGCAGCATAAGCACAACCCTGCATTGACAATGTTTCATAAATCCTCAGAGGGCGACCCTGGAGGAATCTCGGATTTCCAATAAACGGTTGAAATGGGGAACTTGAAGTGTTAATTTTACCAAGTTTCCTCACCTTCCTCCACGTTAGTATAGTATGCCATAGTGTTGGATGATCCCTAACCTCACTCGGTATTTCCTCGTTCCCTAAATGCAGCAATGCTGTTAACGAGACTTGTGAACATAGCTGTTGTTCCAATTGTACATTGGCAAAGTGAGATACTCCTCGCACCCAGTCCACCACATATCTCAAATTTGCTGCTAGATTATATCTGCCCAGATCTGGAAGATTTATGCCCCCTGCCCCTTTTGGTAATTGAAGCTTGATTAAGCTGATCCTGGTACGCCCCTTGTGCCCCCAAATGAATTTTTCAAAGGATGAATTTAGTAGCTTAATATCTGATTTGCGTAGAAGCAACGGGAGAGTCTGAAATAAGAACATTATTTTGGGGAATGCTACCATTTTAATTAAGTGACATCGGCCCGAAAAGGATATTTTCAGATGTTTCCAAGATTGGAGTAGATGTATGAATGAATTTATAAGAGGCTTATAATTAATTTGATATAGTAACAAGGGGTTTGCTGGGAGCTGAATCCCCAAATATTTAATGGACCTGGTACACCACTGGAAGGGAAATAAGTTGTTATCAATTTTACCCGATTTGTACATTGCCAATGCCTCAGTTTTTTTGTAATTTACCCTGAAGCCTGAGGCCTTTCCAAAATTATTCAATGTGTTCATTATCTCTGGAATCGCTTGAGAGGGATTGGCAATAAACAATAAAATATCATCGGCAAAAGCCAAAAGTTTAATTGTTGTCCCACCGACTCTCATGCCCTGAAATATTGCTAAATTATGTAGGGTCCTCAACATTGGGTCCAGAGCCAAATTAAACAATAAAGGTGACAAGGGACACCCCTGCCTCATTCCCCTCTGTACCTCAAATGGCTCAGAGAATGTATTATTTATAGATAGTCTGGATTTGGGTTCTGTGTATATCATCTTGACTGCTTCGCAAAACCAGGATACCACCTGGCGACATGCCAAAAGATTATGTAAATAGGCCCAAGAGACCCTGTCAAAGGCCTTGTCCGCATCAAGGCTAACTACTATATGTTTGGTACATCTATGCTTCCTACTATAAGAGATAGCCCCAATGGCTGTCCTGATGTTATAGGTGATGGATTTCCCGTGCACGAATCCCGTTTGGAAGGGCAGAATAAGATCTGGAATCACTTGTTGTAATCTACCAGCTAGTATTTTAGTAAAGATTTTAAAATCAGAGTTGAGTAATGAGATGGGTCTGTATCCCTCCACCTGTAGTGGGTCTGTATCCCTCCACCTGTAGTGGGTCTGTATCCCTCCACCTGTAGTGGGTCTGTATCCCTCCACCTGTAGTGGGTCTGTATCCCTCCACCTGTAGTGGGTCTGTATCCCTCCACCTGTAGTGGGTCTGCATCCCTCCACCTGTAGTGGGTCTGTATCCCTCCACCTGTAGTGGGTCTGTATCCCTCCACCTGTAGTGGGTCTGTATCCCTCCACCTGTAGTGGGTCTGTATCCCTCCACCTGTAGTGGGTCTGTATCCCTCCACCTGTAGTGGGTCTGTATCCCTCCACCTGTAGTGGGTCTGTATCCCTCCACCTGTAGTGGGTCTGTATCCCTCCACCTGTAGTGGGTCTGTATCCCTCCACCTGTAGTGGGTCTGTATCCCTCCACCTGTAGTGGGTCTTTTCCTGGCTTAGGTAATACTATGATGTTTGCCTCATTGAAACTGTCGGGAATTATTCTATCTGTGACTATCTTATTATACACTGCACATAGATGAGGACCGATAGAGGCTCCCAAGATCTTATAATATTCGTTACTAAATCCGTCGGGCCCTGGGCTTTTGGCTAGTTTAAGAGTGCCAATAGTTTTTACTATTTCTGAAATATTTATAGGGGCGTTTAGTACTACTCTTTGTTCCTCTGTCAAGATGGGCGCTACGGTACCATGGATAAAATCAGCTTCCCCGTCAACCTCCCTCGGTTCCGCCTCATACAGCGAGCCAAAGAATGCCCTGAACTCCTCCACTATTTCCTCATCTTTTGTTACCATGGTACCATCTTTCTTTTTAATTTTGTGGATTTTAGTGGTGGTTCTAAAGGGTTTGGTTAAAGAAGCTAGTAATTTCCCAGGTTTGTTGCCCCATTTAAAGTATTTATGTTTCTGGTAGTCCAGGTTACTAAGTGCCATCTCATGGGCCAAGGTGTCCGCCGCCTCCTTGGCCTCTAAGAAATGTTGTTTTGTCGCATCCGTGTTGTTATTTTTAAAATCTTTATATGCCTGCGTGAGAAGTTTTTGTGCTGATATAGTTTGTTCCAGGAGCTTTTTTCTCTTATGGCTGACATATGATATTATCTGACCTCTTACTACTGCCTTGGAGGCAGCCCAATACAAGCCAGCGTCCCCACTATGCTCGTGATTATCCTTCTCATAAAAGCTCCAGTAGTTTTGTAAAGAAGCTTTGAAATCCTCAGATTGATATAAATATGAAGGAAACCTCCACCTTCTTTCCCGTAGTATTGTGGTAGATAATAACAAATTAAAAGTAACCGGTGCATGATCCGAAATACAGATGTCTAGGATGTTGGAGGAAAGTAAATGTGGCGTCAGTGCTGGGTAGAGATGAGCGAACCGGTCGCGGTTCGGCTCGAGGTTGGTTCGCCGAACGGACCTCCCGTTCGAGTTCGGTTCGTCGAACGTTCGACGAACCGAACTCGAACTGCATAGGAAACAATGGCAGGCAATCACAAACACAGAAAAACACCTAGAAAACACCCTCAAAGGTGTCCTAAAGGTGACAAACAACTCAAACACATTGGAAAGTGACAAGGACATATACTCATGCGAAAACAAAACAGCTGGACAAGGAAAAAGAGGAGGACACACAGATATAGGCATGGCACGCCCTTCTAAAATCATGTAAAACACCGCAAGGTGACTCCAAGCGGAGTCTCCCTTTTTTCCAAAAATTGGGCCCCACACACACCCACCCCTTCAGTGGCAGCAGTTGTGCCCTAGTTGTACACTTCACAGCTACATTTGCATCAAGCACATTCAAAAATACGCCATTCTTATCCGTCCCCAGGATGACACCGGGGTAGGTAGCAAAGTCTTTCCTGATCCCAGCTCTGTTCATCTTGGCTTCTTTTAAAAACAATGTAAGCAAGGGTTACTCCAAGCGGAGTCTCCCTTTTTTCCAAAAATTGGGCCCCACACACACCCACCCCTTCAGTGGCAGCAGTTGTGCCCTAGTTGTACACTTCACAGCTAGATTTGCATCAAGCACATTCAAAAATACGTCATTCTTATCCGTCCCCAGGATGACACCGGGGTAGGTAGCAAAGTCTTTCCTGATCCCAGCTCTGTTCATCTTGGCTTCTTTTAAAAACACATCAAGCAAGGGTTACTCCAAGCGGAGTCTCCCTTTTTTCCAAAAATTGGGCCCCACACACACCCACCCCTTCAGTGGCAGCAGTTGTGCCCTAGTTGTACACTTCACAGCTACATTTGCATCAAGCACATTCAAAAATACGCCATTCTTATCCATCCCCAGGATGACACCGGGGTAGGTAGCAAAGTCTTTGCTGACCCATGACTTGTTCATCTTGGCTTCTTTTAAAAACAATGTAAGCAAGGGTTACTCCAAGCGGAGTCTCCCTTTTTTCCAAAAATTGGGCCCCACACACACCCACCCCTTCAGTGGCAGCAGTTGTGCCCTAGTTGTACACTTCACAGCTAGATTTGTATCAAGCACATTCAAAAATACGCCATTCTTATCCATCCCCAGGATGACACCGGGGTAGGTAGCAAAGTCTTTCCTGATCCCAGCTCTGTTCATCTTGGCTTCTTTTAAAAACACATCAAGCAAGGGTTACTCCAAGCGGAGTCTCCCTTTTTTCCAAAAATTGGGCCCCACACACACCCACCCCTTCAGTGGCAGCAGTTGTGCCCTAGTTGTACACTTCACAGCTACATTTGCATCAAGCACATTCAAAAATACGCCATTCTTATCCATCCCCAGGATGACACCGGGGTAGGTAGCAAAGTCTTTGCTGACCCATGACTTGTTCATCTTGGCTTCTTTTAAAAACAATGTAAGCAAGGGTTACTCCAAGCGGAGTCTCCCTTTTTTCCAAAAATTGGGCCCCACACACACCCACCCCTTCAGTGGCAGCAGTTGTGCCCTAGTTGTACACTTCACAGCTACATTTGCATCAAGCACATTCAAAAATACGCCATAATTAACCGTCCCCAGGATGACACCAGGGTAGGTAGCAAAGTCTTTCCTGATCCCAGCTCTGTTCATCTTGGCTTCTTTTAAAAACAATGTAAGCAAGGGTTACTCCAAGCGGAGTCTCCCTTTTTTTCCAAAAATTGGGCCCCACACACCCACCCATTCAGTGGCAGCACTTGTGCCCCAGTTGTACACTTCACAGCTAGATTTGCATCAAGCACATTCAAAAATACGTCATTCTTATCCGTCCCCAGGATGACACCGGGGTAGGTAGCAAAGTCTTTCCTGATCCCAGCTCTGTTCATCTTGGCTTCTTTTAAAAACACATCAAGCAAGGGTTACTCCAAGCGGAGTCTCCCTTTTTTCCAAAAATTGGGCCCCACACACACCCACCCCTTCAGTGGCAGCAGTTGTGCCCTAGTTGTACACTTCACAGCTACATTTGCATCAAGCACATTCAAAAATACGCCATTCTTATCCGTCCCCAGGATGACACCGGGGTAGGTAGCAAAGTCTTTCCTGATCCCAGCTCTGTTCATCTTGGCTTCTTTTAAAAACACAGCAAGCAAGGGTTACTCCAAGCGGAGTCTCCCTTTTTTTCCAAAAATTGGGCCCCACACACCCACCCATTCAGTGGCAGCAGTTGTGCCCCAGTTGTACACTTCACAGCTAGATTTGCATCAAGCACATTCAAAAATACGTCATTCTTATCCGTCCCCAGGATGACACCGGGGTAGGTAGCAAAGTCTTTCCTGATCCCAGCTCTGTTCATCTTGGCTTCTTTTAAAAACACAGCAAGCAAGGGTTACTCCAAGCGGAGTCTCCCTTTTTTTCCAAAAATTGGGCCCCACACACCCACCCATTCAGTGGCAGCAGTTGTGCCCCAGTTGTACACTTCACAGCTAGATTTGCATCAAGCACATTCAAAAATACGTCATTCTTATCCGTCCCCAGGATGACACCGGGGTAGGTAGCAAAGTCTTTCCTGATCCCAGCTCTGTTCATCTTGGCTTCTTTTAAAAACACAGCAAGCAAGGGTTACTCCAAGCGGAGTCTCCCTTTTTTTCCAAAAATTGGGCCCCACACACCCACCCATTCAGTGGCAGCAGTTGTGCCCCAGTTGTACACTTCACAGCTAGATTTGCATCAAGCACATTCAAAAATACGTCATTCTTATCCGTCCCCAGGATGACACCGGGGTAGGTAGCAAAGTCTTTCCTGATCCCAGCTCTGTTCATCTTGGCTTCTTTTAAAAACACATCAAGCAAGGGTTACTCCAAGCGGAGTCTCCCTTTTTTCCAAAAATTGGGCCCCACACACACCCACCCCTTCAGTGGCAGCAGTTGTGCCCTAGTTGTACACTTCACAGCTACATTTGCATCAAGCACATTCAAAAATACGCCATTCTTATCCGTCCCCAGGATGACACCGGGGTAGGTAGCAAAGTCTTTCCTGATCCCAGCTCTGTTCATCTTGGCTTCTTTTAAAAACACAGCAAGCAAGGGTTACTCCAAGCGGAGTCTCCCTTTTTTTCCAAAAATTGGGCCCCACACACCCACCCATTCAGTGGCAGCAGTTGTGCCCCAGTTGTACACTTCACAGCTAGATTTGCATCAAGCACATTCAAAAATACGTCATTCTTATCCGTCCCCAGGATGACACCGGGGTAGGTAGCAAAGTCTTTCCTGATCCCAGCTCTGTTCATCTTGGCTTCTTTTAAAAACACAGCAAGCAAGGGTTACTCCAAGCGGAGTCTCCCTTTTTTTCCAAAAATTGGGCCCCACACACCCACCCATTCAGTGGCAGCAGTTGTGCCCCAGTTGTACACTTCACAGCTAGATTTGCATCAAGCACATTCAAAAATACGTCATTCTTATCCGTCCCCAGGATGACACCGGGGTAGGTAGCAAAGTCTTTCCTGATCCCAGCTCTGTTCATCTTGGCTTCTTTTAAAAACACAGCAAGCAAGGGTTACTCCAAGCGGAGTCTCCCTTTTTTTCCAAAAATTGGGCCCCACACACCCACCCATTCAGTGGCAGCAGTTGTGCCCCAGTTGTACACTTCACAGCTAGATTTGCATCAAGCACATTCAAAAATACGTCATTCTTATCCGTCCCCAGGATGACACCGGGGTAGGTAGCAAAGTCTTTCCTGATCCCAGCTCTGTTCATCTTGGCTTCTTTTAAAAACACAGCAAGCAAGGGTTACTCCAAGCGGAGTCTCCCTTTTTTTCCAAAAATTGGGCCCCACACACCCACCCATTCAGTGGCAGCAGTTGTGCCCCAGTTGTACACTTCACAGCTAGATTTGCATCAAGCACATTCAAAAATACGTCATTCTTATCCGTCCCCAGGATGACACCGGGGTAGGTAGCAAAGTCTTTCCTGATCCCAGCTCTGTTCATCTTGGCTTCTTTTAAAAACACATCAAGCAAGGGTTACTCCAAGCGGAGTCTCCCTTTTTTCCAAAAATTGGGCCCCACACACACCCACCCCTTCAGTGGCAGCAGTTGTGCCCTAGTTGTACACTTCACAGCTACATTTGCATCAAGCACATTCAAAAATACGCCATTCTTATCCGTCCCCAGGATGACACCGGGGTAGGTAGCAAAGTCTTTCCTGATCCCAGCTCTGTTCATCTTGGCTTCTTTTAAAAACACAGCAAGCAAGGGTTACTCCAAGCGGAGTCTCCCTTTTTTTCCAAAAATTGGGCCCCACACACCCACCCATTCAGTGGCAGCAGTTGTGCCCCAGTTGTACACTTCACAGCTAGATTTGCATCAAGCACATTCAAAAATACGTCATTCTTATCCGTCCCCAGGATGACACCGGGGTAGGTAGCAAAGTCTTTCCTGATCCCAGCTCTG
This sequence comes from Anomaloglossus baeobatrachus, assembly GCF_048569485.1. Lineage (NCBI taxonomy): Eukaryota > Metazoa > Chordata > Amphibia > Anura > Aromobatidae > Anomaloglossus > Anomaloglossus baeobatrachus. The sequence goes on from NC_134360.1 coordinate 39,919,562, forward strand.
TTCATCTTGGCTTCTTTTAAAAACACAGCAAGCAAGGGTTACTCCAAGCGGAGTCTCCCTTTTTTTCCAAAAATTGGGCCCCACACACCCACCCATTCAGTGGCAGCAGTTGTGCCCCAGTTGTACACTTCACAGCTAGATTTGCATCAAGCACATTCAAAAATACGTCATTCTTATCCGTCCCCAGGATGACACCGGGGTAGGTAGCAAAGTCTTTCCTGATCCCAGCTCTGTTCATCTTGGCTTCTTTTAAAAACACAGCAAGCAAGGGTTACTCCAAGCGGAGTCTCCCTTTTTTTCCAAAAATTGGGCCCCACACACCCACCCATTCAGTGGCAGCAGTTGTGCCCCAGTTGTACACTTCACAGCTAGATTTGCATCAAGCACATTCAAAAATACGTCATTCTTATCCGTCCCCAGGATGACACCGGGGTAGGTAGCAAAGTCTTTCCTGATCCCAGCTCTGTTCATCTTGGCTTCTTTTAAAAACACAGCAAGCAAGGGTTACTCCAAGCGGAGTCTCCCTTTTTTTCCAAAAATTGGGCCCCACACACCCACCCATTCAGTGGCAGCAGTTGTGCCCCAGTTGTACACTTCACAGCTAGATTTGCATCAAGCACATTCAAAAATACGTCATTCTTATCCGTCCCCAGGATGACACCGGGGTAGGTAGCAAAGTCTTTCCTGATCCCAGCTCTGTTCATCTTGGCTTCTTTTAAAAACACATCAAGCAAGGGTTACTCCAAGCGGAGTCTCCCTTTTTTCCAAAAATTGGGCCCCACACACACCCACCCCTTCAGTGGCAGCAGTTGTGCCCTAGTTGTACACTTCACAGCTACATTTGCATCAAGCACATTCAAAAATACGCCATTCTTATCCATCCCCAGGATGACACCGGGGTAGGTAGCAAAGTCTTTGCTGACCCATGACTTGTTCATCTTGGCTTCTTTTAAAAACAATGTAAGCAAGGGTTACTCCAAGCGGAGTCTCCCTTTTTTCCAAAAATTGGGCCCCACACACACCCACCCCTTCAGTGGCAGCAGTTGTGCCCTAGTTGTACACTTCACAGCTACATTTGCATCAAGCACATTCAAAAATACGCCATTCTTATCCGTCCCCAGGATGACACCGGGGTAGGTAGCAAAGTCTTTCCTGATCCCAGCTCTGTTCATCTTGGCTTCTTTTAAAAACACAGCAAGCAAGGGTTACTCCAAGCGGAGTCTCCCTTTTTTTCCAAAAATTGGGCCCCACACACCCACCCATTCAGTGGCAGCAGTTGTGCCCCAGTTGTACACTTCACAGCTAGATTTGCATCAAGCACATTCAAAAATACGTCATTCTTATCCGTCCCCAGGATGACACCGGGGTAGGTAGCAAAGTCTTTCCTGATCCCAGCTCTGTTCATCTTGGCTTCTTTTAAAAACACAGCAAGCAAGGGTTACTCCAAGCGGAGTCTCCCTTTTTTTCCAAAAATTGGGCCCCACACACCCACCCATTCAGTGGCAGCAGTTGTGCCCCAGTTGTACACTTCACAGCTAGATTTGCATCAAGCACATTCAAAAATACGTCATTCTTATCCGTCCCCAGGATGACACCGGGGTAGGTAGCAAAGTCTTTCCTGATCCCAGCTCTGTTCATCCTGGCTTCTTTTAAAAACACAGCAAGCAAGGGTTACTCCAAGCGGAGTCTCCCTTTTTTTCCAAAAATTGGGCCCCACACACCCACCCATTCAGTGGCAGCAGTTGTGCCCCAGTTGTACACTTCACAGCTAGATTTGCATCAAGCACATTCAAAAATACGTCATTCTTATCCGTCCCCAGGATGACACCGGGGTAGGTAGCAAAGTCTTTCCTGATCCCAGCTCTGTTCATCTTGGCTTCTTTTAAAAACACATCAAGCAAGGGTTACTCCAAGCGGAGTCTCCCTTTTTTCCAAAAATTGGGCCCCACACACACCCACCCCTTCAGTGGCAGCAGTTGTGCCCTAGTTGTACACTTCACAGCTACATTTGCATCAAGCACATTCAAAAATACGCCATTCTTATCCGTCCCCAGGATGACACCGGGGTAGGTAGCAAAGTCTTTCCTGATCCCAGCTCTGTTCATCTTGGCTTCTTTTAAAAACACAGCAAGCAAGGGTTACTCCAAGCGGAGTCTCCCTTTTTTTCCAAAAATTGGGCCCCACACACCCACCCATTCAGTGGCAGCAGTTGTGCCCCAGTTGTACACTTCACAGCTAGATTTGCATCAAGCACATTCAAAAATACGTCATTCTTATCCGTCCCCAGGATGACACCGGGGTAGGTAGCAAAGTCTTTCCTGATCCCAGCTCTGTTCATCTTGGCTTCTTTTAAAAACACAGCAAGCAAGGGTTACTCCAAGCGGAGTCTCCCTTTTTTTCCAAAAATTGGGCCCCACACACCCACCCATTCAGTGGCAGCAGTTGTGCCCCAGTTGTACACTTCACAGCTAGATTTGCATCAAGCACATTCAAAAATACGTCATTCTTATCCGTCCCCAGGATGACACCGGGGTAGGTAGCAAAGTCTTTCCTGATCCCAGCTCTGTTCATCTTGGCTTCTTTTAAAAACACAGCAAGCAAGGGTTACTCCAAGCGGAGTCTCCCTTTTTTTCCAAAAATTGGGCCCCACACACCCACCCATTCAGTGGCAGCAGTTGTGCCCCAGTTGTACACTTCACAGCTAGATTTGCATCAAGCACATTCAAAAATACGTCATTCTTATCCGTCCCCAGGATGACACCGGGGTAGGTAGCAAAGTCTTTCCTGATCCCAGCTCTGTTCATCTTGGCTTCTTTTAAAAACACATCAAGCAAGGGTTACTCCAAGCGGAGTCTCCCTTTTTTCCAAAAATTGGGCCCCACACACACCCACCCCTTCAGTGGCAGCAGTTGTGCCCTAGTTGTACACTTCACAGCTACATTTGCATCAAGCACATTCAAAAATACGCCATAATTAACCGTCCCCAGGATGACACCGGGGTAGGTAGCAAAGTCTTTCCTGATCCCAGCTCTGTTCATCTTGGCTTCTTTTAAAAACAATGTAAGCAAGGGTTACTCCAAGCGGAGTCTCCCTTTTTTTCCAAACATTGGGCCCCACACACCCACCCATTCAGTGGCAGCACTTGTGCCCTAGTTGCAAACAGGATGTTTTGATTTGCATCAAGCACATTCCAAATCAACAAGCATTTACTCTCCCCAGGATGACACAGGGGTAGTAAATTCCTTCTGGATCCATGACTTGTTCATTTTGATGAAAGTCAGTCTGTCCACATTGTCACTGGACAGACGCGTGCGCTTATCTGTCAGCACACACCCAGCAGCACTGAATACACGTTCAGAGACAACGCTGGCAGCTGGACACGACAAAATCTCCAAGGCGTAAGTTGCGAGCTCTGGCCATTTTTCTAGGTTTGAAGCCCAAAAGGAGCAAGGCTCCAGTTGCACAGTCATGGCATCGATGTTCATTTGGAGATACTCCTGTATCATCCTCTCCAGCCGTTGACTATGTGTCAGACTTGTTGTCTCTGGTGGCCTTGCAAAAGAGGGTCTAAAAAAATTATGAAAAGATTCCATAAAATTGCTGTTACCGGCACCAGATACGGTCCTACTGGTACGGGTAGACTGTTGAAGATGACGAGACCGTCCCATGTTTGTCAAGTTACAACTGGGAGATTCACTCCCTGCACCTGCACGGTTGTTTGGTGGAAAAGCCGAGCTAAGATCTAGTAACAGCTTCTGCTGATACTCCTGCATACGTGCGTCCCTTTCTATGGCTGGAATTATGTCACAAAATTTGGACTTGTACCGGGGATCTAATAGTGTGGCAATCCAGTAGTCATCATCACTTCTAATTTTGACAATACGACTGTCATGTTGGAGGTAGTGCAACAAAAAGGCACTCATGTGTCTTGCGCAGCCATGCGGACCAAGTCCACGCTGTGTTTGTGGCATAGAGGTGCTACCCGTTCTTTCTTCCTCTGACATCTGACCCCAACCTCTTTCAACTGAAATTTGACCAAGGTCTCCCTCATCCGCTGAGTCTTCCATGTCCATGGACAGTTCGTCCTCCATTTCTTCATGTTCTCCTGCACCTTGCTCAACATTTCGCCTGCTACTATGCGCCCTTGTCGATCCCTGTCCCCCTTGGTCCCATGCCTGCTGCGTTGGTGATGATGAACGTCTGGACCTTGGTGATGTTGTTGTCCCTTGCGCATATGAATCCTCCTGTAGTTCCTCCCCTTCATGTTGTCCCACCCCCTGACTCCGAATAGTGTTTAGCGTGTGCTCCAGCATGTAAATGACTGGAATCGTCATGCTGATAATGGCATTGTCAGCGCTAAACATATTCGTCGCCATGTCGAAACTGTGCAGAAGGGTGCATAGGTCCTTGATCTGAGACCACTCCATCAGGGTGATCTGCCCCACCTCTGCATCTCGTTGGCCCAGGCTATACGTCATGACGTATTGCACCAGGGCTCTGCGGTGCTGCCACAGTCGCTGTAACATGTGGAGAGTTGAATTCCAGCGTGTCGCCACATCGCATTTCAGGCGATGAACCGGCAGGCCGAAAGACTTCTGGAGCGATGCAAGTCGCTCAGCTGCGGCGCTTGAACGGCGGAAGTGAGCAGACAGTTTTCGTGCCCTGTTCAGAAGGCCATCTAGGCCGGGATAGTGTGTTAAAAATTGCTGCACGACAAGGTTCAACACGTGAGCCATACAAGGTACGTGTGTCACCTTGCCCAGGCGAAGGGCCGCACCCAGGTTTGCAGCATTGTCGCACACGGCCTTACCAGGCTGCAGGTTGAGTGGAGACAACCATTTATTAAACTCGGACCGCAGAGCTGACCACAACTCCTCAGCTGTGTGACTCTTATTACCAAGACATGTCAAGCTAAAGACCGCCTGATGCCGTTGCGCTCTGCTGCCAGCATAGTAATGAGGGGTGCATGATTCCTTCTGCGCAGTGAGAACGCTGGTGGCCTGACCAGGCAGGCTTGGGGCGGAGGTGGAGGACCCAGATGAGGTGGAGGATGCAGAAGCAGTGGCGGAACTTGGACAGACAGAGGATTGACACACAAGTCGTGGGGACGGCAAGACTTGTGCAGCAGACCCTTCACCATCTATCACCATAGTTACCCAGTGCCCAGTCAGCGACATGTAACGTCCCTGTCCATGCTTACTGGTCCAAGTATCGGTGGTGAAATGCACCCGTTCACACACAGAGTTTCTCAAGGAAGCGGTGATGTTGTGTGCGACATGCTGGTGTAGCGCGGGCACACCTTTCTTAGAGAAGTAGTGGCGACTAGGCATCTGGTACTGGGGCACAGCGACAGACATAAGGTCTCTAAAATCCTGTGTGTCCACTAGGCGGAAAGGCAGCATTTCGGTAGCCAACAGCTTACAGAGGGATAGAGTCAACCTCTTAGCTTTGTCATGGGTCGGAGGAAGTGGCCTTTTATTTGACCACATCTGAGGGACAGAGATCTGGCTGCTGTGTGTAGACGGTGTTGAGTAGGGTGTCCCTGGAAAAATGCAGGTTTGTGAGGAAAGTGCAGGCGGAGACATGATGTTGCCTTCATCCAACGTTGGTGCTATCGATGTCTGAGAGAGCTGTACACACTCACTTGTTTCCCCTTCCAAACCAACTGACGACCTTACAAGCAAACTGCCTGTTGCGGTTACAGTGGTGGAAGTTTTGCGTGGAAAAACAGGTGTGACAGCTGTCCCCACAGTCCTAGAAGATGAAGAGCGCGCGGATGCACTGGAAGGGGCGGGCGGTGGATGGTTCGCTCCGCTAGGCCGCATTGCAGCACGGTGAGCTTCCCACCGGGACTTATGATATTTAGTCATGTGACGATTCATGGAAGAAGTTGTCAAACTGCTGAGGTTTTGACCTCTACTAACAGAATCATGACAAATGTTACATATCACATGAGTTGGGCGATCTTTTTCGATGTGAAAAAAGGACCAGGCTAGGCAAGGCTTAGAGGCCATGCGACCTGTTGATCCACCCCGAATAATGCTCATAGGCAGAGTGGTGGCTGAGGATGCAGTTGTAGACGTGCTACCAGTGCTCCGACTCTGTCCAGGAAGGCGCAAGGTAACTTCGTCGTCGGTTGCATCCTCCTCCACCGCCTCTGTTGACCTCCTCGAGTGCCTGACTGGGGGTTGACAGTAGGTGGGATCTAGAACGTCATCATCAATTGTTGTGTTTGCACTCCCCTCCCCCTCAGACCGAGCCTCTTCTTGCCCTGACCGAATATTTAAGTTGTCATCCCAATCGGGTATCTGCGTCTCATCTTCATCAGTATGTTCCTCATTGTCTATAACCACAGGTGTTACAGTTTGTGACAAAGGGTCAACATTATGCTCAGAAACTTGGTCCTCACGGCCTGAATCAGAGTCACAAAGGTTCTGGGCATCACTGCAGACCATTTCCTGTTCTGTACTCACTGTAGCTTGGGAGCAGACCTCTGATTCCCAGGCTATAGTGTGACTGAACAGCTCTGCAGACTCAGCCATCTCAGTTCCACCATACTGTGCAGGGCTGATGGAGACTTCAGAGCTGGGAGAAATCAAGTGTGATTGGGATGACAACTCAGAGGACTGGTGTTTTTTGGATGCGGTACTTGAAGTGGCTGAGAGGGCACTTGTTGGACCACTTGAGATCCATTCAAGCATTTTCCTTTTTTGCCCATCATCTACCTTTGTTCCTCTTGTTCGTGTCCGTAAAAAAGGGAGCACATCGGATTGTCCACAATAAGTAGTAGACATCTTACTTTTGCTAGTAGATGGTCTATCTGCAGCAGATGATAATGGAGCTTTGCCACCTTCCCCACTGACAAAACCTTTTTTGCCTTTTCCACCACGCCTCTTCCCCTTTCCACCAGCATCTGTCATTTTGCCACTCATGTTGATTGCGACAAGATTGTGGACTGAAAATGTGGTAGTAAAAATTGAGAGGTGGTGAAGATTGCAGTGGTGGTCTAGCTTTATTAACAGCAGAATAATAAAGAATAAATATCCCTGACAATGTAACTTAGTTATAATTAGTTGGAGTGTGCAACGCAGGCAGACGTGCTGCAAATGTCTTGGCACTAGTGGGACTAAAGCAAAGTCCAATAGCCACGTATAGGATGCCACTAGGTACACTGAGTGTTTGCTAGTATAATGGCTTAGTTATAATTAGTTGGAGTGTGCAACGCAGGCAGATGCGCTCTGCAAATGTCTTGGCACTAGTGGGACTATAGCAAAGTCCAATAGCCACGTATAGGATGCCACTAGGTACACTGAGTGTGTGCTAGTATAATGGCTTAGTTATAATTAGTTGGAGTGTGCAACGCAGGCAGATGCGCTCTGCAAATGTCTTGGCACTAGTGGGACTATAGCAAAGTCCAATAGCCACGTATAGGATGCCACTAGGTACACTGAGTGTGTGCTAGTATAATGGCTTAGTTATAATTAGTTGGAGTGTGCAACGCAGGCAGATGCGCTCTGCAAATGTCTTGGCACTAGTGGGACTATAGCAAAGTCCAATAGCCACGTATAGGATGCCACTAGGTACACTAAGTGTTTGCTAGTATAATGGCTTAGTTATAATTAGTTGGAGTGTGCAACGCAGGCAGATGCGCTCTGCAAATGTCTTGGCACTAGTGGGACTATAGCAAAGTCCAATAGCCACGTATAGGATGCCACTAGGTACACTAAGTGTTTGCTAGTATAATGGCTTAGTTATAATTAGTTGGAGTGTGCAACGCAGGCAGATGCGCTCTGCAAATGTCTTGGCACTAGTGGGACTATAGCAAAGTCCAATAGCCACGTATAGGATGCCACTAGGTACACTGAGTGTTTGCTAGTATAATGGCTTAGTTATAATTAGTTGGAGTGTGCAACGCAGGCAGATGCGTTCTGCAAATGTCTTGGCACTAGTGGGACTAAAGCAAAGTCCAATAGCCACGTATAGGATGCCACTAGGTACACTAAGTGTTTGCTAGTATAATGGCTTAGTTATAATTAGTTGGAGTGTGCAACGCAGGCAGATGCGCTCTGCAAATGTCTTGGCACTAGTGGGACTATAGCAAAGTCCAATAGCCACGTATAGGATGCCACTAGGTACACTGAGTGTTTGCTAGTATAATGGCTTAGTTATAATTAGTTGGAGTGTGCAACGCAGGCAGATGCGCTCTGCAAATGTCTTGGCACTAGTGGGACTATAGCAAAGTCCAATAGCCACGTATAGGATGCCACTAGGTACACTGAGTGTGTGCTAGTATAATGGCTTAGTTATAATTAGTTGGAGTGTGCAACGCAGGCAGATGCGCTCTGCAAATGTTTTGGCACTAGTGGGACTATAGCAAAGTCCAATAGCCACGTATAGGATGCCACTAGGTACACTGAGTGTGTGCTAGTATAATGGCTTAGTTATAATTAGTTGGAGTGTGCAACGCAGGCAGATGCGCTCTGCAAATGTCTTGGCACTAGTGGGACTATAGCAAAGTCCAATAGCCACGTATAGGATGCCACTAGGTACACTAAGTGTTTGCTAGTATAATGGCTTAGTTATAATTAGTTGGAGTGTGCAACGCAGGCAGATGCGCTCTGCAAATGTCTTGGCACTAGTGGGACTATAGCAAAGTCCAATAGCCACGTATAGGATGCCACTAGGTACACTGAGTGTGTGCTAGTATAATGGCTTAGTTATAATTAGTTGGAGTGTGCAACGCAGGCAGATGCGCTCTGCAAATGTCTTGGCACTAGTGGGACTATAGCAAAGTCCAATAGCCACGTATAGGATGCCACTAGGTACACTGAGTGTGTGCTAGTATAATGGCTTAGTTATAATTAGTTGGAGTGTGCAACGCAGGCAGATGCGCTCTGCAAATGTCTTGGCACTAGTGGGACTATAGCAAAGTCCAATAGCCACGTATAGGATGCCACTAGGTACACTGAGTGTGTGCTAGTATAATGGCTTAGTTATAATTAGTTGGAGTGTGCAACGCAGGCAGATGCGTTCTGCAAATGTCTTGGCACTAGTGGGACTAAAGCAAAGTCCAATAGCCACGTATAGGATGCCACTAGGTACACTAAGTGTTTGCTAGTATAATGGCTTAGTTATAATTAGTTGGAGTGTGCAACGCAGGCAGATGCGCTCTGCAAATGTCTTGGCACTAGTGGGACTATAGCAAAGTCCAATAGCCACGTATAGGATGCCACTAGGTACACTGAGTGTTTGCTAGTATAATGGCTTAGTTATAATTAGTTGGAGTGTGCAACGCAGGCAGATGCGCTCTGCAAATGTCTTGGCACTAGTGGGACTATAGCAAAATCCAATAGCCACGTATAGGATGCCACTAGGTACACTAAGTGTTTGCTAGTATAATGGCTTAGTTATAATTAGTTGGAGTGTGCAACGCAGGCAGATGCGCTCTGCAAATGTCTTGGCACTAGTGGGACTATAGCAAAGTCCAATAGCCACGTATAGGATGCCACTAGGTACACTGAGTGTGTGCTAGTATAATGGCTTAGTTATAATTAGTTGGAGTGTGCAACGCAGGCAGATGCGCTCTGCAAATGTCTTGGCACTAGTGGGACTATAGCAAAGTCCAATAGCCACGTATAGGATGCCACTAGGTACACTGAGTGTGTGCTAGTATAATGGCTTAGTTATAATTAGTTGGAGTGTGCAACGCAGGCAGATGCGCTCTGCAAATGTCTTGGCACTAGTGGGACTATAGCAAAGTCCAATAGCCACGTATAGGATGCCACTAGGTACACTGAGTGTGTGCTAGTATAATGGCTTAGTTATAATTAGTTGGAGTGTGCAACGCAGGCAGATGCGCTCTGCAAATGTCTTGGCACTAGTGGGACTATAGCAAAGTCCAATAGCCACGTATAGGATGCCACTAGGTACACTGAGTGTGTGCTAGTATAATGGCTTAGTTATAATTAGTTGGAGTGTGCAACGCAGGCAGATGCGCTCTGCAAATGTCTTGGCACTAGTGGGACTATAGCAAAGTCCAATAGCCACGTATAGGATGCCACTAGGTACACTGAGTGTGTGCTAGTATAATGGCTTAGTTATAATTAGTTGGAGTGTGCAACGCAGGCAGATGCGTTCTGCAAATGTCTTGGCACTAGTGGGACTAAAGCAAAGTCCAATAGCCACGTATAGGATGCCACTAGGTACACTAAGTGTTTGCTAGTATAATGGCTTAGTTATAATTAGTTGGAGTGTGCAACGCAGGCAGATGCGCTCTGCAAATGTCTTGGCACTAGTGGGACTATAGCAAAGTCCAATAGCCACGTATAGGATGCCACTAGGTACACTGAGTGTTTGCTAGTATAATGGCTTAGTTATAATTAGTTGGAGTGTGCAACGCAGGCAGATGCGCTCTGCAAATGTCTTGGCACTAGTGGGACTATAGCAAAGTCCAATAGCCACGTACAGTTAGGTCCAGAAATATTTGGACAGTGACACAAGTTTTGTTATTTTAGCTGTTTACAAAAACATGTTCAGAAATACAATTATATATATAATATGGGCTGAAAGTGCACACTCCCGGCTGCAATATGAGAGTTTTCACATCCAAAAATCAGAGAAAGGGTTTAGGAATCATAGCTCTGTAATGCATAGCCTCCTCTTTTTAAAAGGACCAAAAGTAATTGGACAAGGGACTCTAAGGGCTGCAATTAACTCTGAAGGCGTCTCCCTCGTTAACCTGTAATCAATGAAGTAGTTAAAAGGTCTGGGGTTGATTACAGGTGTGTGGTTTTGCATTTGGAAGCTGTTGCTGTGACCAGACAACATGCGGTCTAAGGAACTCTCAATTGAGGTGAAGCAGAACATCCTGAGGCTGAAAAAAAAGAAAAAAATCCATCATAGAGATAGCAGACATGCTTGGAGTAGCAAAATCAACAGTTGGGTAAATTCTGAGAAAAAAGGAATTGACTGGTGAGCTTGGGAACTCAAAAAGGCCTGGGCGTCCACGGATGACAACAGTGGTGGATGATCGCCGCATACTTTCTTTGGTGAAGAAGAACCCGTTCACAACATCAACTGAAGTCCAGAACACTCTCAGTGAAGTAGGTGTATCTGTCTCTAAGTCAACAGTAAAGAGAAGACTCCATGAAAGTAAATACAAAGGGTTCACAACCATTCATCAATTCCAAAAATAGACAGCCAGAGTTAAATTTGCTGAAAAACACCTCATGAAGCCAGCTCAGTTCTGGAAAAGTATTCTATGGACAGATGAGACAAAGATCAACCTGTACCAGAATGATGGGAAGAAAAAAGTTTGGAGAAGAAAGGGAACGGCACATGACAAGGGAAAGGCACACCACATCCTCTGTAAAACATGGTGGAGGCAACGTGATGGCATGGGCATGCATGGCTTTCAATGGCACTGGGTCACTTGTGTTTATTGATGACATAACAGCAGACAAGAGTAGCCGGATGAATTCTGAAGTGTACCGGGATATACTTTCAGCCCAGATTCAGCCAAATGCCGCAAAGTTGATCGGACGGCGCTTCATAGTACAGATGGACAATGACCCCAAGCATACAGCCAAAGCTACCCAGGAGTTCATGAGTGCAAAAAAGTGGAACATTCTGCAATGGCCAAGTCAATCACCAGATCTTAACCCAATTGAGCATGCATTTCACTTGCTCAAATCCAGACTTAAGACGGAAAGACCCACAAACAAGCAAGACCTGAAGGCTGCGGCTGTAAAGGCCTGGCAAAGCATTAAGAAGGAGGAAACCCAGCGTTTGGTGATGTCCATGGGTTCCAGACTTAAGGCAGTGATTGCCTCCAAAGGATTCGCAACAAAATATTGAAAATAAAAATATTTTGCTTGGGTTTGGTTTATTTGTCCAATTACTTTTGACCTCCTAAAATGTGGAGTGTTTGTAAAGAAATGTGTACAATTCCTACAATTTCTATCAGATATTTTTGTTCAAACCTTCAAATTAAACGTTACAATCTGCACTTGAATTCTGTTGTAGAGGTTTCATTTCAAATCCAATGTGGTGGCATGCAGAGCCCAACTCGCGAAAATTGTGTCACTGTCCAAATATTTCTGGACCTAACTGTATAGGATGCCACTAGGTACACTGAGTGTTTGCTAGTATAATGGCTTAGTTATAATTAGTTGGAGTGTGCAACGCAGGCAGATGCGCTCTGCAAATGTCTTGGCACTAGTGGGACTATAGCAAAGTCCAATAGCCACGTATAGGATGCCACTAGGTACACTGAGTGTTTGCTAGTATAATGGCTTAGTTATAATTAGTTGTAGTGTGCAATGCAGGCAGACGTGCTCTGCAAATGTCTTTGCACTAGTGGGACTATAGCAAAGTCCAATAGCCACGTATAGGATGCCACTAGGTACACTGAGTGTTTGCTAGTATAATGGCTTAGTTATGAGTTGGAGTGTGCAGAGGACAAGAGGGTACAGTGGCAGGATTGTGGTGCTCTGGGTAGAGGAATGGAAGCCTGCCTTTCTATTCCCTCCTAATGGTGAAATGCAGGGAGGAAATCCCTGACCTTGGCTGCACAGACGCTGGCGCTGTTTTCAGGACCTGTCACCTTAACTCTGACCCTGCCGGTTTGAGCCCTTAAAAGGACTGCTATAAAGTGCTCTCCCTAAGCTGTCTAACGCTGTGTATGCAGCGCATACAGCTGTATCAGCGATAGGACTCAAGACGGAGCTGCGACAGTGATGTCTGACACCAAAGACGCAGAAGGCAGATAATGGCGTCCGTGAAGAAAATGTCCGGTTTTATAATGCAGGGACATGTGACATGCAGATCCTATCACACATGCCGTTGCTTCTCTGGCTCAAAGTCCACTTAGCTGTGTGTGTGTCTGTGATTGGCTGACATGCTGGCCCGCCCCACAAGACGCGCGCGCTTAGGGAAGGAAGACAAGAAAAAAAAAAAAAAAATGGCGATCGCCATTATAGAAACAGCAGTGATCTGAAGGCGCTGTTCACGCACACTATACACTGAAATGTGATAATAGTTTGATTCACAGAGTGACTTACACTATTACAGCAGAAACCAAGCTATGATTTAGCTGTTTTTTGGCTGCTAGAACCGTTCTCGAACGTTTCTAGAACTATCGAGCTTTTGCAAAAAGCTCGAGTTCTAGTTCGATCTAGAACATGCCCCAAAATCACTCGAGCCTAGAACTGGAGAACCACGAACCACGAACCGCGCTCAACTCTAGTGCTGGGCTTAGTAGCCAATAGTCAATCCGTGTATGTAAGTCATGGACATGTGAATAAAATGTATAATCTTTATCTATTGGGTGCTGCATGCGCCATGTGTCTATTAGTCCCAATTGATTGACGAGATATTGCAAACCACTATGGAGCGCCAATAGAGGAGATGGATGGGGACTTGACCTGTCTAAAATTCCATCATGAGCCTCATTGAAATCTCCGCCTACAATTAAATTAGTCATATCCCAACCTGTGATACTTTCGATCAATCTGGCTCTGAACTGTGGATCAGGAATATTTTGGTTACAATATTTTTATTACATATTAGAACATTTATATATTACATTAGTTTAGTGGAACAAAGTAGAAACATTAGACAATTTCTTTGTAAACAGTTCAAACATTTGCGTTTTTTGTTTGAGGGGAGGTAAGCCGGGGAGGGAAGGTTGAAGGAGAGATCTTTATTGGGGAAACCGGGAAAAGAAAGGTGAAATGGCATTCGGAAAATGGTTAGAAGGAGAACTATCATGCATAATAATCATTTGCAAAGACTTCTGTACAACATATATATAGCTTAGTTTAGTTATATCTTCTTTGCAAATATTGAGAATCATTACTTTTAAGAAATATGTACAAGAAAGAAAAAAAGAGGAAAAGGAAAGAAGAGAAAGAGGAAGGGAGAAATAAAGGAGAAAATTGATTGGGATTTGTCAGAGGACTATTTGTGTTTTTAGCTTCAAAATTACTACTATATAAGCTTATGGTTTGGATTGCTCGATGTAGGATAGCCAGGTACCCCATCTTTTTTGATAGGGTTGGAACAGGTTATTGTATATCGCGTGTTTATTTTCAAATTCGTGGTGCATGGATAACATCTTGATTACTTCAGAAATATTTGGAACAGTATCACTTTTCCATTTGGCCAATAAAAGTTGTTTGGTGATCAAAAAAATGTGAATCACAATCGGGATCTGCATTTGGTCTAGTTTTTCCATACCCATAGAAAGAAGCGCCATTTGGGGCGATAATTTGATGATGGAATTGGTAACTCGATTAATTAGATTTGACACTTCCCTCCAGAGATGTCTTATCTTTGGGCAATTCCATAAGATGTGGACCAACGTTCCTTTTTCGTTACAATTTCTCCAACAAAGTGGAGTATTTTTGGGGTCTATGTTATGTAGCTTAGATGGAGTGAAATACCAATTTGTTATGACCTTATAGAAGGACTCGTGTAGAATAGCCGAAATGTTAGAGGAAAAAGTCGCTTTTAGGCTAAATTGCCAGTTTTCTTCTGTAAAATCCTTGTTTAAAGTTTTCCCCCATTTAGCCATGTACCGTATTTTTCGCTTTATAAGACGCACTTTTGTTCCCCCAAATTTTGGGGGAAAGTAGGGGGTGCGTCTTATAAGCCGAATATACGGGGGGGGTGTATATATATATATATATATATATATATATATATATATATATATATATATACACTGCAGGGTCCGCTCTGGAGCGCTGCTGGGGGCAGGTGAACGCTGCGGGCAGCAGCGTTAGATCTCCTGCTCCCGCTCATATAATATGCACAGCCGCTGTCCATCACCGTGGTGCTGCAACCGCACCGCAGTGACGGGCTGCATATTATATGAGCCTGCGCCCCACTGTGATGGCACATGCCCCCCCTGTGTTAGATATGGCCCCCATGTTGCTGCTCATCCTAAAATAAAAAAGCTTTACTTACCCCCTCCAGTGTTTCTCCCCGGTGTCCCTGCTTTCACTGTGATCAGGCACACAGAGATGAAGTCATTCTGCTGTACCGATCACATGACCGCACCAAGAACCAGGAAGTAGACAGAGGAAGAGAAGCACGGAGGGAGACAGGAGGGAGATCAGCGCTGGAGGAGGTAAGGAAAGAGTGTTTTATTTTACTATGGGCAGTAGCATGGGGGCGATATCTAACACAGGGGAACGTGTGCAATCCATAGGGGGCCTTGAAGTCCTTCCAATTTTGCCATTTAAGACGGTCTTGGACCTCATCTCCACCACATTTCACAATAGATAAGGTGTGATACCGAACATTTGATATTAGATCAAATACTGCCACAGTGATATGTGGACGCTAGAATTACTGTACTTACCTGATCCGCTTTGGGTGCTAATTTGAAAGTCATTCTTGTTGTACATAGTCCTTAAAGAAAACCCCCACAGGGTTGAAACGTTGGACCGTATATGAACACACAAAAAATAAAAAATATTTTTGAGCACCATATTGGACTCTTTTTCATATTTTCACTAGTGTGCCGGAGTACATTTATATAGGATAGGCAGCACAGGGGAACGTATGCAATCCATAGGGGGCCATAAGCAGCACAGGGGAATGTGTGCAATCCATAGGGGGTCATAGGCAGCACAGGGGACTGTGTGCAATTCATAGGGGGCCATAGGCAGCACAGGGGAACGTGTGCAATCCATAGGGGGTCATAGGCAGCACAGGGGACTGTGTGCAATTCATAGGGGGCCATAGGCAGCACAGGGGAACGTGTGCAATCCATAGGGGGCCATAGGCAGCACAGGGGAAAGTGTGCAATCCATAGGGGGCCATAGGTAG
Source organism: Anomaloglossus baeobatrachus (assembly GCF_048569485.1). Lineage (NCBI taxonomy): Eukaryota > Metazoa > Chordata > Amphibia > Anura > Aromobatidae > Anomaloglossus > Anomaloglossus baeobatrachus. The sequence continues at coordinate 39,935,399 of NC_134360.1, forward strand.
CACAGGGGAATGTGTGCCATCCATAGGGGGCCATAGGCAGCACAGGGGAACGTGTGCAATCCATAGGGGGCCATAGGCAGCACAGGGGAATGTGTGCAATCCATAGGGGGCCATAGGCAGCACAGGGGACTGTGTGCAATCCATAGGGGGCCATAGGCCGCACAGGGGAATGTGTGCAATCCATAGGGGGCCATAGGCAGCACAGGGGAACGTGCGCAATCCATAGGGGGCCATAGGCAGCACAGGGGAACGTGTGCAATCCATAGGGGGCCATAGGCAGCACAGGGGAACGTGTGCAATCCATAGGGGGCCATAGGCAGCCCAGGGGAATGTGTGCAATCCATAGGGGGCCATAGGCAGCACAGGGGAACGTGTGCAATCCATAGGGGGCCATAGGCAGCACAGGGAACGTGTGCAATCCATAGGGGGCCATAGGCAGCACAGGGAAACGTGTGCCAGCACAAGGGGGCTATATTCAATATAAGGGGCCATAGCCAGATTAAGGGGGCTAATTTTAGGATGGGGGGCTGTGAGGGACATATACCCTATATGATTTGTTAGACGGACACTGGCATTATAAGATGGACCCCATTTAACATTAAAAAAAAAAATTCTCTTTTCCTTCACCAAATTTGGGGGTGCGTCTTATAATCAGGTGCGTCTTATAAAGCGAAAAATACGGTAGTTTAAAAGAATAGGTTTAGTGTCATTGTTTACAAGGTCATAGATATATTTGGTATTCCAGATTGTTTTCTTTTCCGTATTACAAAGGAGGTGGTTTATAATCTCTGGAAGGGGATGTTTACCAACCAATAATTTATTAAGAGATTCCCTTAGAAAAATCAATGTTTTGAAGTCCAAGTCTGTGATCTTATATTTTATTTTTAGATCTAAAAAGGAAATAAAATCTTTTCCATCATGTATGTTACTAATTGTTTTTAGGCCAAGATTTTGCCATGAGGAAGGAACCTGTACATCAGTTAGGAATGTTAAGATATTTAGAGAGAAGTTTTTAATTTGATCATATTTCGACATCTTGGTTTTAATCTTACATAAACTCTGCCAAACAAGAATAGTAGATGCAAGAGTAGGGTGGTAAGGCAGGGAAAGTTTGGGATTAAGTATATGGGTTAAAAGAAGAGAACGGAGAGAAGAATAGTTGTTTAAAGCAGACTCAAGGTCCAACCATGTCGGAGAAAAATCACTATTTAACCAACAAATACTTTGTTTTATTATATTAGTTTTGTGATAGCTTTCAAGGTTTGGCAAACCATAACCGCCTCTAATTTTACGTTTCATTAGAATGGACTTAGAAAGTCTTGGTTTTTTATGATTCCAAATAAACCCATTTAGAATTGATTGAAGTTTACCAATGAATTTTATTGGAATGGTGAGTGGAATAGCCCTAAAGTAGTAAAGAATCTTGGGTAAGATCATCATTTTGTAGGACATGAGTCTGCCTAGCCACGTAATTTCTTCTTTATATAAATTGTTAGTGGCCTTTTGAGTGGCTTCGATGAGATCCTCCATATTTATTGTTATTAAGGAATGTAGGTTGTCAGTAATTTTTTTCAGGAATATTTGGTGCATATATGTTTGCTAAGTTGTAGATAGTGCCCTCTATCTTCACTTTCACCAATAATAATCTCCCCATAGGGTCCTCTGAAACCTCCAGAACTTCATGACTAATATGCTTATTCATCAATATAGCTACCCCTCTTTGTTTTCTCGTAAATGACGCTTCTGCGCATACGGCATATTTTCTGCTGTGAAGAAATGGGTGATTGCCCTTCATCCAGTGTGTTTCCTGCTCTCACAGCCGAATGTCTCCAAGGGCTCTCAGCTCCCTCCTCACTCACAGTATCTCAGACGTTGGGCCTGTCCACGGAGCTCTGTGTGACAGGTAAACACAGCGTGCAGTCCTGTTTGCTGAGCTTGCTGCTGCTCAGTGTTTCACTATTTCTTTTGTGGCAGGGAGGGGAGTGTGTGAGAGTTCACTGAAAACTATGGCTGCCGCTGGAAGCACTTCAGTCCCCTTCCCTGTCTCCTTCTGGATGTTAGTGCCCGATATTTAACCCCTCTCTTACCAGGTCCCGGGTGCTTTCCATTTGCAGTGTCACAGCTGCAGGGGGAGCAGGGAGGATGGGCAGCGTTCCTCTGTGCAGCACAGCCCACAGCCTGCAGCCTGGTGCTTTGTGTCAGAGCACTCCTTTCTTTGTGGTGCAGCATACACCTTTCACCTCCGGAGTATCAGGAGAGCCGGGCCTGATGTGCGCCCCATGTCCTGGCCTTATCCCTGCAGCCTTGAGATGTTAGGATGGGCCTGGATAACGTTTTTGGCCTAGGCTGCTGCAGGAGCTCATGATAAAAGCAGCTACCTCGTAGCTCCGCCTCCCGGAAGTCTCGGTTTCCTCCTTCTTAATGCTTTGCCAGGCCTTTATAGCCGCAGCCTTCAGGTCTTGCTTGTTTGTCCGTCTTAAGTCTGGATTTGAGCAAGTGAAATGCATGCTCAATTGGGTTAAGATCTGGTGATTGACTTGGCCACTGCAGAATATTCCACTTTTTTGCACTCATGAACTCCTGGGTAGCTTTGGCTGTATGCTTGGGGTCATTGTCCATCTGTACTATGAAGCGCCGTCCGATCAACTTTGCGGCATTTGGCTGAATCTGGGCTGAAAGTATATCCCGGTACACTTCAGAATTTATCCGGCTACTCTTGTCTGCTGTTATGTCATCAATAAACACAAGTGACCCAGTGCCATTGAAAGCCATGCATGCCCATGCCATCACGTTGCCTCCACCATGTTTTACAGAGGATGTGGTGTGCCTTGGATCATGTGCCGTTCCCTTTCTTCTCCAAACTTTTTTCTTCCCATCATTCTGGTACAGGTTGATCTTTGTCTCATCTGTCCATAGAATACTTTTCCAGAACTGAGCTGGCTTCATGAGGTGTTTTTCAGCAAATTTAACTCTGGCCTGTCTATTTTTGGAATTGATGGTTTGCATCTAGATGTGAACCCTTTGTATTTACTTTCATGGAGTCTTCTCTTTACTGTTGACTTAGAGACAGATACACCTACTTCACTGAGAGTGTTCTGGACTTCAGTTGATGTTGTGAACGGGTTCTTCTTCACCAAAGAAAGTATGCGGCGATCATCCACCACTGTTGTCATCCGTGGACGCCCAGGCCTTTTTGAGTTCCCAAGCTCACCAGTCAATTCCTTTTTTCTCAGAATGTACCCGACTGTTGATTTTGCTATTCCAAGCATGTCTGCTATCTCTCTGATGGATTTTTTCTTTTTTTTCAGCCTCAGGATGTTCTGCTTTACCTCAATTGAGAGTTCCTTAGACCGCATGTTGTCTGGTCACAGCAACAGCTTCCAAATGCAAAACCACACACCTGTAATCAACCCCAGACCTTTTAACTACTTCATTGATTACAGGTTAACGAGGGAGACGCCTTCAGAGTTAATTGCAGCCCTTAGAGTCCCTTGTCCAATTACTTTTGGTCCCTTGAAAAAGAGAGAGGCTATGCATTACAGAGCTATGATTCCTAAACCCTTTCTCCGATTTGGATGTGAAAACTCTCATATTGCAGCTGGGAGTGTGCACTTTCAGCCCATATTATATATATAATTGTATTTCTGAACATGTTTTTGTAAACAGCTAAAATAACAAAACTTGTGTCACTGTCCAAATATTTCTGGCCCTGACTGTATTACACCGGGCTCACATCTATTTCCCTCATTGAAGTCAATGGCTCAGATGGTGGCTTCTGTCAAACCCATGCAAAAGCCTCAGGCGATTTTAATTCTCCATTTGCAGGTTCCTGTCCACCCATAAATTGTATGTTTTTTAAACCCATACAGAGGAATTTTGTTTGATAGGGACCCAGCAAAAATGAGGTCGCCTTGCCGCTTGCTGTTGGGCTCACATAAAATCTGGCCAATTTTGTGTGCTAAGTGTCTCGATTTTTACATGTTTTTTCATGGTAGTTATGCAAGTCTATATTCCCATATTCATTGTTACACATATCTTAGCACCACAGAGTGCAGCTGTCTCCTTTTTGTTAATGTAATGCAGTCATTACTTATGGGTTATGCAAACAGAAGAGTAGTCAGGAAAGGCGCGGTCTGGTAACAGGAGGTCACATATGGATAAAAGAAGTAGACAGAGGCGAAGTCAGGTCACAATTCAGGGCTCAGTATTCCAGGAAGTCGCGTAATAGATTCAGGGAGTAAACTGAGACGTGGTCAGGTAATGGTCCAAGATCTAAAGCCAGGAGGTCACGACAGGAACAGGAAGCAGGCAGAGAGGAGTCAAAACAACAGTCTGAGGTCAAGAAACAATAGATCAGAACACTAGCAGGAACACAGGCCAACAGCACAACTACAGAACCAGAATGTATGACTAGCAAGGTTCTGGGAGAGCATGCTCAGTAAAGAAGCAGAACAATTACCAGGAAGATGGAACACCTGAGTAATCAGCACTTCCCAGAATCAGCATGGAATCATGACCTGTTAATCAACCCTGCCAGCCCAGGAAAACACAGCAGAGCATCTCCTAATGTGCAAGATGCTCTGCACAGAGGAATCGTGTCACTGACAGCTCAGTAGTCCAGGAGAGCGCAGCAGAGCATCTCCTAATGTGCATGATGCTCTGCACAGAGGAATCATGACAGTTACTAAGTTTCATATTCAGTTTGCACTTGTTCACATTAGAAAGATAGGATGTGCCATCAGTTTTTTTTCTTAGATTACATGGTTGTCATGATTGACTCCTGGCTCAGCTGGAGCTGAACCTTTTTTTTAGTTTCACTTCTGATGCAGGTCACGTTAGGGGTTAATCCTTTCTGCCTCGTTCTGGAGGTCAGGCTGCTTTATTAGGGAGAATAAGAAAAGATTTCTTCAGCTCACCTGCTGCCCGGACTGTTCAGCCTTGCGGGTGCCCGGGATCCTTCGGTCTAACCCGACCGGTAACAAGGAACGTAGAAGGCAAAGGGAGAGAAAGCGATCCGGCACAAATTCTCCTTAAGTTAAAATATTCAAGTCTTTATTTGGACATGGTTAAAAAATACACATCGTGAAGACCAAAAAAATCCATTCAGATGGTGCAAGTTCAGATCATGAAGGCTTAATGATCTGAACTTGCACCATCTGAATGGATTTTTTTGGTCTTCACGATGTGTATTTTTTAACCATGTCCAAATAAAGACTTGAATATTTTAACTTAAGGAGAATTTGTGCCGGATCGCTTTCTCTCCCTTTGCCTTCTACGTTGCTTTATTAGGGCACTGTTTCTCTTGGACTTCGCCAGTGATACTTCTGGCTCTGCTGTGTTCTGATCTTGAGTGACCTGTTGTCTGCCCTGCCCCCTCCTGACCTCCGTGTTCACCTGACCTGTTAACCTCCTCTGTTGTCTGTTTCCATCAGTGTCTCTCCCGCTGTCTCCCTGTTCGTTCCTTATCTGTATACCTTAATTTTGTCTTGTCTTCCCACTCCCCCTCGCTTCTAGGCTCTGATTTCCCGGCTACTGACTATTTGCTTCCCTCTGACTAAGTTTAGACTTTGCCCTTGTGTACTTACAAGACCTCATGTTGTGACACGGCTTTCTGACGATTCTACTGACATCTGGTGGGCTTGACTAGTATTACCTCTGCTAGGGAATTCCCTGCTCATACGCTTCCTCCACTTTTACTCCCCCTAGTGGTTTACCAGCTAACTACCTTCTCAGATAGTTTCAGGAATCCTCTCAGTCCCACATTACTGCGCTGTACTCCTATTGTACATCTTAGAGTACAGCGTGACAATGGTTTTGTATAAATTCAGGAGGGGAAGCCGAGAAACCAGTTATTACGCAGGGTTGACACCTGTTTCCCTCACTGAAGTCAATAGCTCAGATGGAAGCTTTTGTCAAACCATGTAAAATAGGATTCAGACAGAAGCCCCATCTGAGCCCAGGACTTCAATGAGCTGAACAGTATCTAAAACAAAAAACTTTGGACTCCACTTGGTCTCCTTTCCAGTGGTGCCCTTCTTTTTAGGTGGGCACAATAGCATTGTCAAATCCTGGTTTTCAGAAATTCAGAGGAAGGTTCCCCTGACATAGTCATGAACGGGGACAGGGTATTATTATTATTATTTATTATTATTTATTATTATAGCGCCATTTATTCCATGGCGCTTTAAAAGTGAAAGAGGGTATACATACAACAATCATTAACAATACAAAACAGACTGGTATAGGAGGAGAGAGGACCCTGCCCGCGAGGGCTCACAGTCTACAAGGAATGGGTGAGGGTACAATAGGTGAGGACAGAGCTGGTTGCGCAGTGGTGTACTGGACTGAGGGTTATTGCAGGTTGTAGGCTTGTCAGAAGAGGTGGGTCTTCAGGTTCCTCTTGAAGCTTTACACGGTAGGGGAGAGTCTGATATGCTGAGGTAGAGCGTTCCAGAGCATGGGGGAGGCACGGGAGAAGTCTTGTACACGATTGTGGGAAGAGGAGATAAGAGAGGAGCAGAGAAGGAGATCTTGTGAGGATCTGAGGTTGCGTGCAGGTAGGTACCGGGAAACTAGCTCACAGATGTAAGGAGGAGACAGGTTGTGGATGGCTTTGTATGTCATGGTTAATGTTTTTAACTGGAGTCATTGGGCGATGGGAAGCCAGTGAAGGGATTGGCAGAGTGGCGAGGCTGGGTAATAGCGAGGGGAGAGGTGGATTAAGCAGGCCGCAGAGTTTAGGATAAATTGTAGGGGTGCAAGAGTGTTGGAAGGGAAGGGAGGCCAGAGAGCAGGAGGTTGCAGTAGTCGAGGCGGGAGATGATGAGGGCATGCACTAATGTTTTTGCTGAATCTTGGTTAAGGAAAGCACGGATCCGAGAGATATTTTTGAGTTGAAGTCTGCATGAGGTGAAGAGAGCTTGGATGTGTGGCTTGAAGGATAGAGCAGAGTCGAGGGTTACTCCAAGGCAACGAGCTTCTGAGACTGGGGAGAGTGAGCAAGCATCAAGTTTGATGGAAAGGCTTGTTGGAGGAGATGAGTGAGGAGGAGGAAAGACAATGAATTCTGTTTTGTCCATGTTAAGCTTTAGGAATCGCGCAAAGAAGAAGGATGAAATAGCAGACAGAAATTGTAGAATTTTGGTTAGTAGAGAGGTAATGTCAGGTCCAGAGAGGTAGATCTGTGTGTTATCGGCATAGAGATGATACTGGAAGCCGTGGGACTCTATGAGCTGTCCCAGGCCGAAGGTGTAGATGGAGAACAGCAGGGGTCCAAGAACTGAACCTTGGGGGACACCGACAGAAATGGGGCGAGATGAGGGAGTGGTGTGAGAATGGGAGACGCTGAAAGTTTGGTCGGTTAGGTATGAGGATATCCAAGATAGGGCCAAGTCTGTGATGCCCAGAGATGAGAGAATCTGTAGTAGAAGGCAGTGGTCTACTGTGTCGAAGGCAGAGGACAGGTCCAGGAGGAGGAAAGAGTAGTGTCGCTTGGCTTTGGCGGTTAGGCGGTTGGTGACTTTGGTTAGGGTAAGGAGCATGTAGCGGACCACCTGTAAAGTTAAACCTTTGTGTCGATCTGCCCTCGAGAGGTCCATCACTCAGAAGAGAGTGCCTCACAATAACCGACCAAATCTAGTGGGCTATGGTAGACCTGGATGCTACCAGAACTTTTCTAGGACCGTCTAGAACCACAAGTTGAGAATCAGATTGTTGGTAGAAAGAAGTTTGGGAAACTTAAATATGTTGAGGGACCAATTCCTTAGGGGGAAAAAAAAAGACAAAAATAAGAGTCATCTAGGAAAAATACAAACAAGAGACTCAAGCACAATTTGCTCCAATGTCTGAGCTGCTACTGGAAGTGGTGACGTTACTATTCAATCAGCTGTCACACCGCTGCTGCCTATAATTGGCTGCAGCGGTCAAGGGACTCTGAACAGTAAGCCATCATAAAAAAAACTCTTTAAGGGAGGATAGTCTGAAAAATGTAAAAGGCTGATACAATTTTTTGACTAAATAATGGAACAGGGCAGAGTAATACGACGTCATCTTGGAAGTAATAGACACCAAATACTAAACATTATAAGAACGGAAGCGCAGGAAGATGCCATCCTGGGGTTCAAATGGAGAAGTTGTGGGACAATGAGTAATAGAATAACATGCAATGGGCTCTGGTTGGGGGTAAAGTAAGGTGATTTAGCGGCCAGTGGACACTGAAAAGGATAGGGGTGACTCATAAACTTTGACTCAGCAAAGGCCCCCGACCCATGTCCAGACCTTCGTAAAGTAAGGAAAGCAGAAGAGGGATGGAAAATTGAAGTGATTGGGATGGTCTTTCCTTACACTAATGGGTAAAGAATGAGCTCTGAGGCACTATACGTGGATAGGATGCCGCACTCTGAGGGGCTCTCTGTGGCCAGGATACCGCGCTCTGAGGGGCTTTCTGTGGGCAGGATGCCGCGCTCTGAGAATTTATCCGTGAGTAGGATGCCGCGCTCTGAGAAGCTTTCTGTGGGTAGGATGCCGAGCTCTGATAAGCTACCCGTGGGCAGGATGCTGCGCTCTGAGCTTTTTATGGGCAGGATGCTGCGTTCTGAGAAGCTTTCTGTGGGCAGGATGCCGCGCTCTGAGAAGCTATCCATGGGCAGGATGCCGCGCTCTGAGAAGGTACCCGTGGGCAGGATGCCGCGCTCTGAGGGGCTTTCTGTGGGCAGGATGCTGCGCTCTGAGAAGCATTCTGTGTGCAGGATGCCGCACTCTGAGAAGCTTTCTGTGGGCAGGATGCCGCACTCTGAGAAGCTTTCTGTGGGCAGGATGCCGCGCTCTGAGGAACTTTCTGTGGGCAGGATGCCGCGCTCTGAGAATCTATCCGTGGGCAGGATGCCGCGCTCTGAGAATTTATTTGTGGGTAGGATGCTGTGCTCTGAGAAGCTTTCTTTGGGCAGGATGCCGCGCTCTGAGAAGCTTTTTGTGGGCAGGATGCTGCGCTCTGAGAATCTATCCATGGGCAGGATGCCGCGCTCTGAGGAGCTTTCTGTGGGCAGGATGCTGCGCTCTGAGCTTTCTGTGGGCATGATGCCACGCTCTGAGCTTTTTGTGGGCAGGATGCTGCGTTCTGAGAAGCTACCCATGGGCAGGATGCTGCGCTCTGAGGGGCTTTCTGTGGGCAGGATGCCGTGCTCTGAGGGGCTTTCTGTGGGCAGGATGCCGTGCTCTGAGGGGCTTTCTGTGGGCAGGATGCCACGCTCTGAGGGGCTTTCTGTGGGCAGGATGCCGCGCTCTGAGAGGCTTTCTGTGGGCAGGATGCCGCGCTCTGAGGGGCTTTCTGTGGGCAGGATGCCGTGCTCTGAGGGGCTTTCTGTGGGCAGGATGCCACGCTCTGAGGGGCTTTCTGTGGGCAGGATGCCGCGCTCTGAGGGGCTTTCTGTGGGCAGGATGCCGCGCTCTGAGGGGCTTTCTGTGGGCTGGATGCCGCGCTCTGAGGGGCTTTCTGTGGGCAGGATGCTGCGCTCTGAGTGGCTTTCTGTGGGTAGGATGCCGCGCTCTGAGGGGCTTTCTGTGGGCAGGATGCCGCGCTCTGAGGGGCTTTCTGTGGGCAGGATGCCGCGCTCTGAGGGGCTTTCTGTGGGCAGGATGCCGCGCTCTGAGGGGCTTTCTGTGTGCAGGATGCCGCGCTCTGAGGGGCTTTCTGTGGGCTGGTTGCCGCGCTCTGAGGGGCTTTCTGTGGGCAGGATGCCGCGCTCTGAGGGGCTTTCTGTGGGTAGGATGCCGCGCTCTTAGGGGCTTTCTGTGGGCAGGATGCCGCGCTCTGAGGGGCTTTCTGTGGGCAGGATGCCGCGCTCTGAGAGGCTTTCTGTGGGCAGGATGCCACGCTCTGAGGGGCTTTCTGTGGGCAGGATGCCGCGCTCTGAGGGGCTTTCTGTGGGCAGGATGCCGCGCTCTGAGAGGCTTTCTGTGGGCAGGATGCCACGCTCTGAGGGGCTTTCTGTGAGCAGGATACTGCGCTCTGAGAGGCTTTCTGTGGGCAGGATGCCGCACTGAGAAGCTACCCATGGGCAGGATGCCGCGCTCTGAGGGGATTTCTGTGGGCAGGATGCTACGCTCTGAGAAGCTTTCTGTGTGCAGGATGCCGCACTATGAGAAGCTTTCTGTGGGCAGGATGTCGCACTCTGAGAAGCTTTCCGTGAGCAGGATGCCGCGCTCTGAGAATCTATCCGTGGGCAGGATGCCGCGCTCTGAGAATTTATCCGTGGGTAGGATGCTGCGCTCTGAGAATCTTTCTTTGGGCAGGATGCCGCACTCTCAGAATTTATCCGTGGGTAGGATGCTGTGCTCTGAGAAGTTTTCTGTGGGCAGGATGCCGCGCTCTGAGGGGCTTTCTGTGGGCAGGATGCCGTGCTCTGAGAAGCTTTCTGTGGGCAGGATGCCGCGCTCTGAGAAGCTATCCATGGGCAGGATGCCGCGCTCTGAGAAGGTACCCGTGGGCAGGATGCCGCGCTCTGAGAAGCATTCTGTGTGCAGGATGCCGCACTCTGAGAAGCTTTCTGTGGGCAGGATGCCGCACTCTGAGAAGCTTTCTGTGGGCAGGATGCCGCGCTCTGAGGAACTTTCTGTGGGCAGGATGCCGCGCTCTGAGAATCTATCCGTGGGCAGGATGCCGCGCTCTGAGAATTTATTTGTGGGTAGGATGCTGTGCTCTGAGAAGCTTTCTTTGGGCAGGATGCTGCGCTCTGAGAAGCTTTTTGTGGGCAGGATGCTGCGCTCTGAGAATCTATCCATGGGCAGGATGCCGCGCTCTGAGGAGCTTTCTGTGGGCAGGATGCTGCGCTCTGAGCTTTCTGTGGGCAGGATGCCACGCTCTGAGCTTTTTGTGGGCAGGATGCTGCGTTCTGAGAAGCTACCCATGGGCAGGATGCTGCGCTCTGAGGGGCTTTCTGTGGGCAGGATGCCGTGCTCTGAGGGGCTTTCTGTGGGCAGGATGCCGTGCTCTGAGGGGCTTTCTGTGGGCAGGATGCCACGCTCTGAGGGGCTTTCTGTGGGCAGGATGCCGCGCTCTGAGGGGCTTTCTGTGGGCAAGATGCCACGCTCTGAGGGGCTTTCTGTGGGCAGGATGCCGCGCTCTGAGAGGCTTTCTGTGGGCAGGATGCCACGCTCTGAGGGGCTTTCTGTGAGCAGGATACTGCGCTCTGAGAGGCTTTCTGTGGGCAGGATGCCGCACTGAGAAGCTACCCATGGGCAGGATGCCGCGCTCTGAGGGGATTTCTGTGGGCAGGATGCTACGCTCTGAGAAGCTTTCTGTGTGCAGGATGCCGCACTATGAGAAGCTTTCTGTGGGCAGGATGTCGCACTCTGAGAAGCTTTCCGTGAGCAGGATGCCGCGCTCTGAGAATCTATCCGTGGGCAGGATGCCGCGCTCTGAGAATTTATCCGTGGGTAGGATGCTGCGCTCTGAGAATCTTTCTTTGGGCAGGATGCCGCACTCTCAGAATTTATCCGTGGGTAGGATTCTGTGCTCTGAGAAGTTTTCTGTGGGCAGGATGCCGCGCTCTGAGGGGCTTTCTGTGGGCAGGATGCCGTGCTCTGAGAAGCTTTCTGTGGGCAGGATGCCGCGCTCTGAGAAGCTATCCATGGGCAGGATGCCGCGCTCTGAGAAGGTACCCGTGGGCAGGATGCCGCGCTCTGAGAAGCATTCTGTGTGCAGGATGCCGCACTCTGAGAAGCTTTCTGTGGGCAGGATGCCGCACTCTGAGAAGCTTTCTGTGGGCAGGATGCCGCGCTCTGAGGAACTTTCTGTGGGCAGGATGCCGCGCTCTGAGAATGTATCCGTGGGCAGGATGCCGCGCTCTGAGAATTTATTTGTGGGTAGGATGCTGTGCTCTGAGAAGCTTTCTTTGGGCAGGATGCTGCGCTCTGAGAAGCTTTTTGTGGGCAGGATGCTGCGCTCTGAGCTTTCTGTGGGCAGGATGCCACGCTCTGAGCTTTTTGTGGGCAGGATGCTGCGTTCTGAGAAGCTACCCATGGGCAGGATGCCGTGCTCTGAGGGGCTTTCTGTGGGCAGGATGCCGTGCTCTGAGGGGCTTTCTGTGGGCAGGATGCCGTGCTCTGAGGGGCTTTCTGTGGGCAGGATGCCACGCTCTGAGGGGCTTTCTGTGGGCAGGATGCCGCGCTCTGAGGGGCTTTCTGTGGGCAGGATGCCGCGCTCTGAGGGGCTTTCTGTGGGCAGGATGCCGTGCTCTGAGGCGCTTTCTGTGGGCAGGATGCCACGCTCTGAGGGGCTTTCTGTGGGCAGGATGCCGCGCTCTGAGGGGCTTTCTGTGGGCAGGATGCCGCGCTCTGAGGGGCTTTCTGTGGGCTGGATGCCGCGTTCTGAGGGGCTTTCTGTGGGCAGGATGCTGCGCTCTGAGTGGCTTTCTGTGGGTAGGATGCCGCGCTCTGAGGGGCTTTCTGTGGGCAGGATGCCGCGCTCTGAGGGGTTTTCTGTGGGCAGGATACCGCGCTCTGAGGGGCTTTCTGTGGGCAGGATGCTGCGCTCTGAGGGGCTTTCTGTGGGCAGGATGCCGCGCTGAGGGGCTTTCTGTGGGCAGGATGCCGCGCTCTGAGAGGCTTTCTGTGGGCAGGATGCCGCGCTCTGAGGGGCTTTCTGTGGGCAGGATGCCGCGCTCTGAGGGGCTTTCTGTGGGCAGGATGCCGCGCTCTGAGGGGCTTTCTGTGGGCTGGATGCCGCGCTCTGAGGGGCTTTCTGTGGGCAGGATGCTGCGCTCTGAGAGGCTTTCTGTGGGTAGGATGCCGCGCACTTAGGGGCTTTCTGTGGGCAGGATGCCACGCTCTGAGGGGCTTTCTGTGGGCAGGATGCCGCGCTCTGAGAGGCTTTCTGTGGGCAGGATGCCACGCTCTGAGGGGCTTTCTGTGGGCAGGATGCCGCGCTCTGAGGGGCTTTCTGTGGGCAGGATGCCGCGCTCTGAGAGGCTTTCTGTGGGCAGGATGCCACGCTCTGAGGGGCTTTCTGTGAGCAGGATACTGTGCTCTGAGAGGCTTTCTGTGGGCAGGATGCCGCACTGAGAAGCTACCCATGGGCAGGATGCCGCGCTCTGAGGGGCTTTCTGTGGGCAGGATGCTATGCTCTGAGAATCTTTCTGTGTGCAGGATGCCGCACTATGAGAAGCTTTCTGTGGGCAGGATGTCGCACTCTGAGAAGCTTTCTGTGGGCAGGATGCCGCGCTCTGAGGGGTTTTCTGTGGGCAGGATACCGCGCTCTGAGGGGCTTTCTGTGGGCAGGATGCCGCGCTGAGGGGCTTTCTGTGGGCAGGATGCCGCGCTCTGAGAGGCTTTCTGTGGGCAGGATGCCGCGCTCTGAGGGGCTTTCTGTGGGCAGGATGCCGCGCTCTGAGGGGCTTTCTGTGGGCAGGATGCCGCGCTCTGAGGGGCTTTCTGTGGGCTGGATGCCGCGCTCTGAGGGGCTTTCTGTGGGCAGGATGCTGCGCTCTGAGAGGCTTTCTGTGGGTAGGATGCCGCGCACTTAGGGGCTTTCTGTGGGCAGGATGCCACGCTCTGAGGGGCTTTCTGTGGGCAGGATGCCGCGCTCTGAGAGGCTTTCTGTGGGCAGGATGCCACGCTCTGAGGGGCTTTCTGTGGGCAGGATGCCGCGCTCTGAGGGGCTTTCTGTGGGCAGGATGCCGCGCTCTGAGAGGCTTTCTGTGGGCAGGATGCCACGCTCTGAGGGGCTTTCTGTGAGCAGGATACTGTGCTCTGAGAGGCTTTCTGTGGGCAGGATGCCGCACTGAGAAGCTACCCATGGGCAGGATGCCGCGCTCTGAGGGGCTTTCTGTGGGCAGGATGCTATGCTCTGAGAAGCTTTCTGTGTGCAGGATGCCGCACTATGAGAAGCTTTCTGTGGGCAGGATGTCGCACTCTGAGAAGCTTTCCGTGAGCAGGATGCCGCGCTCTGAGAATCTATCCGTGGGCAGGATGCCACGCTCTGAGAATTTATCCGTGGGTAGGATGCTGCGCTCTGAGAATCTTTCTTTGGGCAGGATGCCGCGCTCTCAGAATTTATCCGTGGGTAGGATGCTGTGCTCTGAGAAGTTTTCTGTGGGCAGGATGCCGCGCTCTGAGGGGCTTTCTGTGGGCAGGATGCCGTGCTCTGAGGGGCTTTCTGTGGGCAGGATGCCGTGCTCTGAGGGGCTTTCTGTGGGCAGGATGCCGCGCTCTAAGGGGCTTTCTGTGGGCAGGATGCCGCGCTCTGACGGGCTTTCTGTGGGCAGGATGCCGTGCTCTGAGGGGCTTTTTGTGGGCAGGATGCCGCGCTCTGAGGGGCTTTCTGTGGGCAGGATGCCGCGCTCTGAGGGGCTTTCTGTGGGCAGGATGCCGCGCTCTGAGGGGCTTTCTATGGTCAGGATGCCGCGCACTGAGGAGCTTTCTGTGGGCAGGATGCTGCGCTCTGAGGAGCTTTCTGTGGGCAGGATTCTGCGCTCTCAGAATGTATCCGTGGGTAGGATGCCGTGCTCTGAGAAGCTTTCTGTGGGCAGGATGCTGCGCTCTGAGAAGCATTTTGTGGGCAGGATGCCGCGCTCTGAGGAGCTTTCTGTGGGCAGGATGCCACGCTCTGAGCTTTTTGTGGGCAGGATGCTGCATTCTGAGAAGCTTTCTGTGGGCAGGATGCCGCGCTCTGAGAAGCTATCCGTGGGCAGGATGCCGCGCTCTGAGGGGCTTTCTGTTGGCAGGATGCCGCGCTCTGAGGGGCTTTCTGTGAGCAGGATGCTGTGCTCTGAGGGGCTTTCTGTGAGCAGGATGCTGCGCTCTGAGGGGCTTTCTGTGGGCAGGATGCTGCGCTCTGAGGGGCTTTCTGTGGGCAGGATGCTGCGCTCTGAGAGGCTTTCTGTGGGCAGGATGCTGTGCTCTGAGGGGCTTTCTGTGGGCAGGATGCTGTGCTCTGAGGGGCTTTCTGTGGGCAGGATGCCGCGCTCTGAGGGGCTTTCTGTGGGCAGGATGCCGCGCTCTGAGAAGCTACCCATGGTCAGGATGCCGCGCTCTGAGGGGCTTTCTGTGGTTAGGATGCTGCGCTCTGAGAAGCTTTCTGTGGGCAGGATGCCGAGCTCTGAGAAGCTACCCATGGGCAGGATGCTGCGCTCTGAGCTTTTTATGGGCAGGATGCTGCGTTCTGAGAAGCTTTCTGTGGGCAGGATGCCGCGCTCTGAGAAGCTATCCATGGGCAGGATGCCGCGCTCTGAGAAGGTACCCGTGGGCAGGATGCCGCGCTCTGAGGGGCTTTCTGTGGGCAGGATGCTGCGCTCTCAGAAGCATTCTGTGTGCAGGATGCCGCACTCTGAGAAGCTTTCTGTGGGCAGGATGCCGCACTCTGAGAAGCTTTCTGTGGGCAGGATGCCGCACTCTGAGAAGCTTTCTGTGGGCAGGATGCCGCGCTCTGAGGAACTTTCTGTGGGCAGGATGCCGCGCTCTGAGAATCTATCCGTGGGCAGGATGCCGCGCTCTGAGAATTTATTTGTGGGTAGGATGCTGTGCTTTGAGAAGCTTTCTTTGGGCAGGATGCTGCGCTCTGAGAAGCTTTTTGTGGGCAGGATGCTGCGCTCTGAGAATCTATCCATGGGCAGGATGCCGCGCTCTGAGGAGCTTTCTGTGGGCAGGATGCTGCGCTCTGAGCTTTCTGTGGGCAGGATGCCACGCTCTGAGCTTTTTGTGGGGAGGATGCTGCGTTCTGAGAAGCTACCCATGGGCAGGATGCTGCGCTCTGAGGGGCTTTCTGTGGGCAGGATGCCACGTTCTGAGCTTTTTGTGGGCAGGATACTGCGTTCTGAGAAGCTACCCATGGGCAAGATACCGCGCTCTGAGGGGCTTTCTGTGGGAAGGATGCCGCACTCTGAGGGGCTTTATGTGGGCTGGATGCTGCGCTCTGAGAGGCTTTCTGTGGGCAGGATGCCGCGCTCTGAGGGGCTTTCTGTGGCCAGGATACCGCGCTCTGAGGGGCTTTCTGTGGGCAGGATGCCGCGCTCTGAGAATTTATCCGTGAGTAGGATGCCGCGCTCTGAGAAGCTTTCTGTGGGCAGGATGCCGAGCTCTGAGAAGCTACCCATGGGCAGGATGCTGCGCTCTGAGCTTTTTATGGGCAGGATGCTGCGTTCTGAGAAGCTTTCTGTGGGCAGGATGCCGTGCTCTGAGAAGCTATCGATGGGCAGGATGCCGTGCTCTAAGGGGCTTTTTGTGGACAGGATGCCGCACTCTGAGGGGCATTCTGTGGGCAGGATGCCGCGCTCTGAGGGGCTTTCTATGGTCAGGATGCCGCGCACTGAGGAGCTTTCTGTGGGCAGGATGCTGCGCTCTGAGGAGCTTTCTGTGGGCAGGATGCTGCGCTCTCAGAATGTATCCGTGGGTAGGATGCCGTGCTCTGAGAAGCTTTCTGTGGGCAGGATGCTGCGCTCTGAGAAGCTTTTTGTGGGCAGGATGCTGCGCTCTGAGAATCTTTCCGTGGGCAGGATGCCGCGCTCTGAGGAGCTTTCTGTGGGCAGGATGCCACGCTCTGAGCTTTTTGTGGGCAGGATGCTGCGTTCTGAGAAGCTTTCTGTGGGCAGGATGCCGCGCTCTGAGAAGCTATCCGTAGGCAGGATGCCGCGCTCTGAGGGGCTTTCTGTTGGCAGGATGCCGCGCTCTGAGGGGCTTTCTGTGAGCAGGATGCTGCGCTCTGAGGGGCTTTCTGTGGGCAGGATGCTGCGCTCTGAGAGGCTTTCTGTGGGCAGGATGCTGCGCTCTGAGAGGCTTTCTGTGGGCAGGATGCTGTGCTCTGAGGGGCTTTCTGTAGGCAGGATGCTGTGCTCTGAGGGGCTTTCTGTGGGCAGGATGCTGTGCTCTGAGGGGCTTTCTGTGGGCAGGATGCCGCGCTCTGAGGGGCTTTCTGTGGGCAGGATGCCGCGCTCTGAGAAGCTACCCATGGTCAGGATGCCGCGCTCTGAGGGGCTTTCTGTGGTTAGGATGCTGAGCTCTGAGAAACTTTCTGTGTGCAGGATGCCGCACTATGAGAAGCTTTCTGTGGGCAGGATGCCGCACTCTGAGAAGCTTTCTGTGGGCAGGATGCCGCGCTCTGAGAATCTATCCGTGGGCAGGATGCCGTGCTCTGAGAAGTTTTCTGTGGGCAGGATGCCGCGCTCTGAGGAGCTTTCTGTGGGCAGGATGCCGCGCTCTGAGAGGCTTTCTGTGAGAAGGATGCCGTGCTCTGAGGGGCTTTCTGTGGGCAGGATGCCGTGCTCTGAGGGGCTTTCTGTGGGCAGGATGCCGTGCTCTGAGGGGCTTTCTGTGGGCAGGATGCCGCGCTCTCAGGGGCTTTCTGTGGGCAGGATGCCGTGCTCTGAGAATCTTTCCGTGAGCAGGATGCCGCGCTCTGAGAATCTATCCGTGGGCAGGATGCCGCGCTCTGAGAATTTATCCGTGGGTAGGATGCTGCGCTCTGAGAATCTTTCTTTGGGAAGGATGCCGCGCTCTCAGAATTTATCCGTGGGTAGGATGCTGTGCTCTGAGAAGTTTTCTGTGGGCAGGATGCCGCACTCTGAGGGGCTTTCTGTGGGCAGGATGCCGTGCTCTGAGGGGCTTTCTGTGTGCAGGATGCCGTGCTCTGAGGGGCTTTCTGTGGGCAGGATGCCGCGCTCTGAGGGGCTTTCTCTGGGCAGGATGCCGCGCTCTGAGGGGCTTTCTGTGGGCAGGATGCCGCGCTCTGAGGGGCTTTCTGTGGGCAGGATGCCGCGCTCTGAGGGGCTTTCTATGGTCAGGATGCCATGCTCTGAGCTTTTTGTGGGCAGGATGCTGCGTTCTGAGAAGCTTTCTGTGGGCAGGATGCCGCGCTCTGAGAAGCTATCCGTGGGCAGGATGCCGCGCTCTAAGGGGCTTTCTGTTGGCAGGATGCCGCGCTCTGAGGGGCTTTCTGTGAGCATGATGCTGTGCTCTGAGGGGCTTTCTGTGAGCATGATGCTGCGCTCTGAGGGGCTTTCTGTGGGCAGGATGCTGCGCTCTGAGAGGCTTTCTGTGGGCAGGATGCTGCGCTCCGAGAGGCTTTCTGTGGGCAGGATGCTGTGCTCTGAGGGGCTTTCTGTAGGCAGGATGCTGTGCTCTGAGGGGCTTTCTGTGGGCAGGATGCTGTGCTCTGAGGGGCTTTCTGTGGGCAGGATGCCGTGCTCTGAGGGGCTTTCTGTGGGCAGGATGCCGTGCTCTGAGGGGCTTTCTGTGGGCAGGATGCCGCGCTCTCAGGGGCTTTCTGTGGGCAGGATGCCGTGCTCTGAGAATCTTTCCGTGAGCAGGATGCCGCGCTCTGAGAATCTATCCGTGGGCAGGATGCCGCGCTCTGAGAATTTATCCGTGGGTAGGATGCTGCGCTCTGAGAATCTTTCTTTGGGCAGGATGCCGCGCTCTCAGAATTTATCCGTGGGTAGGATGCTGTGCTCTGAGAAGTTTTCTGTGGGCAGGATGCCGCACTCTGAGAAGCTCTCTGTGGGCAGGATGCCGCGCTCTGAGAATCTATCCATGGGCAGGATGCCGTGCTCTGAGAAGTTTTCTGTGGGCAGGATGCTGCGCTCTGAGCTTTCTGTGGGCAGGATGCCACGCTCTGAGCTTTTTGTGGGGAGGATGCTGCGTTCTGAGAAGCTACCCATGGGCAGGATGCTGCGCTCTGAGGGGCTTTCTGTGGGCAGGATGCCACGTTCTGAGCTTTTTGTGGGCAGGATACTGCGTTCTGAGAAGCTACCCATGGGCAAGATACCGCGCTCTGAGGGGCTTTCTGTGGGAAGGATGCCGCACTCTGAGGGGCTTTATGTGGGCTGGATGCTGCGCTCTGAGAGGCTTTCTGTGGGCAGGATGCCGCGCTCTGAGGGGCTTTCTGTGGCCAGGATACCGCGCTCTGAGGGGCTTTCTGTGGGCAGGATGCCGCGCTCTGAGAATTTATCCGTGAGTAGGATGCCGCGCTCTGAGAAGCTTTCTGTGGGCAGGATGCCGAGCTCTGAGAAGCTACCCATGGGCAGGATGCTGCGCTCTGAGCTTTTTATGGGCAGGATGCTGCGTTCTGAGAAGCTTTCTGTGGGCAGGATGCCGTGCTCTGAGAAGCTATCGATGGGCAGGATGCCGTGCTCTAAGGGGCTTTTTGTGGACAGGATGCCGCACTCTGAGGGGCATTCTGTGGGCAGGATGCCGCGCTCTGAGGGGCTTTCTATGGTCAGGATGCCGCGCACTGAGGAGCTTTCTGTGAGCAGGATGCTGCGCTCTGAGGAGCTTTCTGTGGGCAGGATGCTGCGCTCTCAGAATGTATCCGTGGGTAGGATGCCGTGCTCTGAGAAGCTTTCTGTGGGCAGGATGCTGCGCTCTGAGAAGCTTTTTGTGGGCAGGATGCTGCGCTCTGAGAATCTTTCCGTGGGCAGGATGCCGCGCTCTGAGGAGCTTTCTGTGGGCAGGATGCCACGCTCTGAGCTTTTTGTGGGCAGGATGCTGCGTTCTGAGAAGCTTTCTGTGGGCAGGATGCCGCGCTCTGAGAAGCTATCCGTAGGCAGGATGCCGCGCTCTGAGGGGCTTTCTGTTGGCAGGATGCCGCGCTCTGAGGGGCTTTCTGTGAGCAGGATGCTGCGCTCTGAGGGGCTTTCTGTGGGCAGGATGCTGCGCTCTGAGAGGCTTTCTGTGGGCAGGATGCTGCGCTCTGAGAGGCTTTCTGTGGGCAGGATGCTGTGCTCTGAGGGGCTTTCTGTAGGCAGGATGCTGTGCTCTGAGGGGCTTTCTGTGGGCAGGATGCTGTGCTCTGAGGGGCTTTCTGTGGGCAGGATGCCGCGCTCTGAGGGGCTTTCTGTGGGCAGGATGCCGCGCTCTGAGAAGCTACCCATGGTCAGGATGCCGCGCTCTGAGGGGCTTTCTGTGGTTAGGATGCTGAGCTCTGAGAAACTTTCTGTGTGCAGGATGCCGCACTATGAGAAGCTTTCTGTGGGCAGGATGCCGCACTCTGAGAAGCTTTCTGTGGGCAGGATGCCGCGCTCTGAGAATCTATCCGTGGGCAGGATGCCGTGCTCTGAGAAGTTTTCTGTGGGCAGGATGCCGCGCTCTGAGGAGCTTTCTGTGGGCAGGATGCCGCGCTCTGAGAGGCTTTCTGTGAGAAGGATGCCGTGCTCTGAGGGGCTTTCTGTGGGCAGGATGCCGTGCTCTGAGGGGCTTTCTGTGGGCAGGATGCCGTGCTCTGAGGGGCTTTCTGTGGGCAGGATGCCGCGCTCTCAGGGGCTTTCTGTGGGCAGGATGCCGTGCTCTGAGAATCTTTCCGTGAGCAGGATGCCGCGCTCTGAGAATCTATCCGTGGGCAGGATGCCGCGCTCTGAGAATTTATCCGTGGGTAGGATGCTGCGCTCTGAGAATCTTTCTTTGGGAAGGATGCCGCGCTCTCAGAATTTATCCGTGGGTAGGATGCTGTGCTCTGAGAAGTTTTCTGTGGGCAGGATGCCGCACTCTGAGGGGCTTTCTGTGGGCAGGATGCCGTGCTCTGAGGGGCTTTCTGTGTGCAGGATGCCGTGCTCTGAGGGGCTTTCTGTGGGCAGGATGCCGCGCTCTGAGGGGCTTTCTCTGGGCAGGATGCCGCGCTCTGAGGGGCTTTCTGTGGGCAGGATGCCGCGCTCTGAGGGGCTTTCTGTGGGCAGGATGCCGCGCTCTGAGGGGCTTTCTATGGTCAGGATGCCACGCTCTGAGCTTTTTGTGGGCAGGATGCTGCGTTCTGAGAAGCTTTCTGTGGGCAGGATGCCGCGCTCTGAGAAGCTATCCGTGGGCAGGATGCCGCGCTCTAAGGGGCTTTCTGTTGGCAGGATGCCGCGCTCTGAGGGGCTTTCTGTGAGCATGATGCTGTGCTCTGAGGGGCTTTCTGTGAGCATGATGCTGCGCTCTGAGGGGCTTTCTGTGGGCAGGATGCTGCGCTCTGAGAGGCTTTCTGTGGGCAGGATGCTGCGCTCCGAGAGGCTTTCTGTGGGCAGGATGCTGTGCTCTGAGGGGCTTTCTGTAGGCAGGATGCTGTGCTCTGAGGGGCTTTCTGTGGGCAGGATGCTGTGCTCTGAGGGGCTTTCTGTGGGCAGGATGCCGTGCTCTGAGGGGTTTTCTGTGGGCAGGATGCCGTGCTCTGAGGGGCTTTCTGTGGGCAGGATGCCGCGCTCTCAGGGGCTTTCTGTGGGCAGGATGCCGTGCTCTGAGAATCTTTCCGTGAGCAGGATGCCGCGCTCTGAGAATCTATCCGTGGGCAGGATGCCGCGCTCTGAGAATTTATCCGTGGGTAGGATGCTGCGCTCTGAGAATCTTTCTTTGGGCAGGATGCCGCGCTCTCAGAATTTATCCGTGGGTAGGATGCTGTGCTCTGAGAAGTTTTCTGTGGGCAGGATGCCGCACTCTGAGAAGCTCTCTGTGGGCAGGATGCCGCGCTCTGAGAATCTATCCATGGGCAGGATGCCGTGCTCTGAGAAGTTTTCTGTGGGCAGGATGCCGCGCTCTGAGGAGCTTTCTGTGGGCAGGATGCCGCGCTCTGAGGGGCTTTCTGTGGGCAGGATGCCGCGCTCTGAGGGGCTTTCTGTGGGCTGAATGCTGCGCTCTGAGGGGCTTTCTGTGGGCAGGATGCTGCGCTCTGAGGGGCTTTCTGTGGGCAGGATGCTGCGCTCTGAGGGGCTTTCTGTGGGCAGGATGCTGCGCTCTGAGGGGCTTTCTGTGGGTAGGATGCCGCGCTATTAGGGGCTTTCTGTGGGCTGGATGCTGCGCTCTGAGGGGCTTTCTGTGGGCTGGATGCTGCGCTCTGAGGGGCTTTCTGTGGGCTGGATGCTGCGCTCTGAGGGGCTTTCTGTGGGCAGGATGCCGCGCTCTTAGGGGCTTTCTGTGGGCAGGATGCTGTGCTCTGAGAAGCTATCCATAGGCAGAAACGAAAATTATCCATGTGAATGGTGAAAGTTGTGGCTCTAAAAAGTTTGGAATGAGAAAAAAAATGAGGAAAAACGTCCTAAGCCGATAATGTCCGGTTCTAAGGGGTTAGGACACAGAATCTGCAGATTTCTCCACGGTTAGATTTGCTAGGTCTTGTAGTAGCACAATTGCGCAGGCGCAGACAGTTGTTTGCACGACACCACGTGACCAGTAGGCATTCCACGCCTATAAACTGGGAGGCGTGGTGAAGGAATCAGAGACGCGCCCATCATCGCACAAGCCCCGCCTTCGAATGTTGTCATAGCGTCCGCACTGCCTAGAGGAAGTGACGTAAGAAGGAGCGAAGCACTTCCTGTGTAGGCAGTCGGTGAAGAGGCTGGCGGAGGTGGAGCGGTCGCCGTGATTAGCGCCGCCTACCCCCGGGACCGTGCGGCGCAGCTGTCTGAGGGACACAGTTTCGTCCCGGTTCGGTGAGCCTGATAACGGGGTGTGGTGGGAATGACGGGAATACATAATGGGGGAGGGGGTGACATAGAAGTGACTGGTCAGTGCTGGGGGGCAGGGAGGGGATGTGAGGAGCTGTGCCCCCACTGGCCAGGCTCCAGCTCTGCAGGGGGGATGGGGCTGCCCTGTCACAGCACGGTGGTCAGGCCTCACCTTCATGGGTGGGGGGCACGTTCCCACCTAAAATCCTGTCACATGACCAGTGTGCTGGCGAATAGGTCACACAACACCTTATGTAGGCAAGCAGGACTGCGCCAAATTCCCAGAAGTTTCAGATGGCGCAAAAGTTTATTCCGAGTGCAAGATATAGTCCCATCATTCGATGCCGCACAGCAGGGTCCAGAGGGGTCTTGTATTTTGCTGCGAGGTGTAAGTGCGCCACTTAAAGGGATTGTCCAGGACTTAAAGAAATATGTCTATCACCAGGCGTATTCATAGGTCACTGACCTTAGTCCCTTGCAGCTTTCGGCGCTGCTGCACTTCTTTCCGCCGCTGTCTGTTTGCTTTAATGTAGTGATCATGTGTGGTATAATCATGTGACCATTGCAGCCAATCACTGGCCTCACAGACAAACATGTGGGCATGGCTATTGAGAACAATGATTGGCTGCAGTGGTCACATGATTATGTAACACAAATGTTGCAATAATGTAAACAAAGATGGGCGGTGGTGGCGCTGGAGCTGCGGGGGATTTATTAGGTGAATTGTGTTTTATTTATTTTTTTATAGTTTAATTTTTTTTAATATATAACTTCTGGGCAGCTCCTTTTAAAGGGAACCTGTCACCACTTTTTTGGCGTATAAGCTGCGGCCACCACCTTCGGGCTCTTATATACAGCATTCTAACATGCTGTATATAAGAGCCCAGGCCGCTGTGTAGAACGTAAAAATCACTTTATGATACTCGCCTAACGGTCATGCTGCGGTGGATGTGGGTCAGATGGGCGTCTCCGTTGTCCGGTTCCAGCACTGCCTCTTTTGGCCATCTTTGTCGTCCTTCTTCTGAAACCGGGGTGCATGATGTGTCCTACGTCATCCACACTCACTGGCATTGAGGACCGGCGAGTGTGTATGACATAGGATGCTTCATGCACACAGTCTTCAGAAGGAGGACGAAGATGGCCGAAAGAGGAGGCACCGGCACCGGAAAACTGAGACGCCTATCTAACCTACATCCACCGCAGCGTGACTGTTAGGTGAGTATCATAAAGTGTTTTTTACATTCTACAGAGCGGCCTGGGCTCTTACAAAGCATTCTAACATGCTGTATATAAGAGACCAATGGTGCTGGCCGCAGCTTATAGGACGAAAAACTGGTGACAGGTTCCCTTTTAAAGAGTGTGATGACTAATCAGGCAGGTCTCCATTTAAAGGGCTGTACTGAATTTCTGCAGCGATGGGGAATCAATTTGATATACCCCAAATGTCTGACAGATGGGTGACGACTTGGTAAAGCTCAGCAGCCCCCAACGGCTCCTCTTCTGATCACAGGTTTCATCTATGATCTGTAGGTCACCTGTCTGCCTGTGCTTGGTGATTCTGCAGCGCCTCCACAGGGCAAATTGTGTACTACACTGAGCCTATAGAATCACACATCTGAATAAGTGCACGGATGTATCAGAGAAGGGGTTACTTCTTTTTAACTGTCTTAAATGGTCCTACCTCCACTAGTTCCTTATAGGTATAATGGGTTTTCTAAATCGGATATTATTCCCTCTAAATGTAATTTATTTTTTTTGATTGCTGGCCATCCAGGTCATAAGACCCCTCTCCAGTTGCTGCAGATACTGAAGCACTCTACTCCCACATATATGGACCCTTTAATGATCCTGTACGTGCTCATGCAGGCGCTCGACGCTTCTAGAATTTTGCACAATCAGCGGTGGTCTCAAGACCTGGATCCCCACCAATCTACAGGGTCGCCAACATATGAAGAATAAAATGCTAATTGCAGAAGCCGTCCTGCTTTATGACTGGCTAAAACCTGCAAGCAGAATTTGCTTTAGCGGTAGATTAAATTATTGGGGTTCGGTCTACGGTATAGAATGCAGAGAATTTGCCCCCAACTGACCAGAGGAGCGGCACACCTCACTGACACAATGTCTGTACACTGGGGTTTTTGTAACAAAATTGAGGACACTAGGATGAGGCTTCCTTCCAAGAATCTGTGACCTCCTGAGGATGTGATTAATAGTAACGTGGGGAACTGCTCATCCGTCTGTGTCTACTCGTGGCAGAACCTTTAGAGGATACTTCCTGCATGACATCTTTATTCTGTGGACTTGTAGCACTTGCTCATTGCGGTGATTGAGGCACAAAACGAGGTGGAGTTTATTGAAGACCCTCAGGGGATCCAGCAAAACTCAATCATGCCACTGACCAGTGTGTTATTATGGCCCCAGCTTTGGTAGCCATTTGTGTTCCCTACACAATTGGCAAGGTTTCTGCCTACTGTACAACAGTACCCTGTGATCTCTAATGATATTTGCTTTAGTTACATAGGTTGAAGAAAGACCTAGGTCCATCTAGTTCAACTTTCCTCCATCAATTATACATTTTTGTCACTAACCAGAAATGGAATATACAGTGCCTACAAGTAGTATTCAACCCCCTGCAGATTTAGCAGGTTTGATTAGATGCAAATAAGTTAGAGCCTGCAAACTTCAAACAAGAGCAGGATTTATTAACAGATGCATAAATCTTACAAACCAACAAGTTTTGTTGCTCAGTTAAATTTGAATAAATTTTCAACATAGAAGTGTGGGTCAATTATTATTCAACCCCTAGGTTTAATATTTTGTGGAATAACCCTTGTTTGCAATTACAGCTAATAATCGTCTTTTATAAGACCTGATCAGGCCGGCCCAGGTCTCTGGAGTTATCTTGGCCCACTCCTCCATGCAGATCTTCTCCAAGTTAGCTAGGTTCTTTGGGTGTCTCATGTGGACTTTAATCTTGAGCTCCTTCCACAAGTTTTCAATTGGGTTAAGGTCAGGAGACTGACTAGGCCACTGCAACACCTTGATTTTTTTCCCTCTTGAACCAGGCCTTGGTTTTCTTGGCTGTGTGCTTTGGGTCGTTGTCTTGTTGGAAGATGAAATGACGACCCATCTTAAGATCCTTGATGGAGGAGCGGAGGTTCTTGGCCAAAATCTCCAGGTAGGCCGTGCTATCCAACTTCCCATGGATGCGGACCAGATGGCCAGGCCCCTTGGCTGAGAAACAGCCCCACAGCATGATGCTGCCACCACCATGCTTGACTGTAGGGATGGTATTCTTGGGGTCGTATGCAGTGCCATCCAGTCTCCAAACGTCACGTCTGTGGCTGGCACCAAAGATCTCGATCTTGGTCTCATCAGACCAGAGAACCTTTAACCAGTCTGTCTCAGAGTCCTCCAAGTGATCATGAGCAAACTGTAGACGAGCCTTGACATGACGCTTTGAAAGTAAAGGTACCTTACGGGCTCGTCTGGAACGGAGACCATTGCGGTGGAGTACGTTACTTATGGTATTGACTGAAACCAATGTCCCCACTGCCATGAGATCTTCCCGGAGCTCCTTCCTTGTTGTCCTTGGGTTAGCCTTGACTCTTCGGACAAGCCTGGCCTCGGCACGGGAGGAGACTTTCAAAGTATGTCCAGGTCGTGGAAGGCTAACAGTAGTTCCATAAGCCTTCCACTTCCGGATGATGCTCCCAACAGTGGAGACAGGTAGGCCCAACTCCTTGGAAAGGGTTTTGTACCCCTTGCCAGCCTTGTGACCCTCCACGATCTTGTCTCTGATGGCCTTGGAATGCTCCTTTGTCTTTCCCATGTTGACCAAGTATGAGTGCTGTTCATAAGTTTGGGGAGGGTCTTAATTAGTCAGAAAAGGCTGGAAAAAGAGATAATTAATCCAAACATGTGAAGCTCATTGTTCTTTGTGCCTGAAATACTTCTTAATACTTTAGGGGAACCAAACAGAATTCCGGTGGTTTGAGGGGTTGAATAATAAATGACCCTCTGAATAAACTTTTCTCAATTTAAAAAAAAAAAATAAAAAAAAGAAATAACATTCTTTTTTGCTGCATTTCACACTTCCAGGCTGATCTACAGTCCAAATGTCACAATGCCAAGTTAATTCCAAATGTGTAAACCTGCTAAATCTGCAGGGGGTTGAATACTACTTGTAGGCACTGTATACTGAGGAAATCATCCAGCCCGTTAGAGGGAACCAATCACCAGGATTTTCGTATATAACCTAATGCCAGTGCTATACTGGCACTATCCGGCGGATTCTATACATACCTGTAGTGGTCAGCTCGGATGTTTAGGTTTTGAAATCCAAAAAAAGTAAAGTTTATAAAATTAGCTGCTTTTTGAGTGACAGCAGCTGAGGATCAGATAATATCTAGGGGGGGGGGTATTCATAGTTATCCCCTCCCCCTGTTAGAATTAGCATAAGTATTATACAAACAATTCATTTTGTCTCTTGCAGGACCTGTGTGAGGTCATACTCATGTGAACTGGTATCTAGATTTGTTGGCTGAGGCCCCACCCCTTCTGGTCACATGGGTATGACCTCACCACAGGTCCTGCAAGAGACAGTGAATTGTTTGTATATTACTTATTCTAATTCTAACAGGGGGAGGGGCTAACTATGAATATATTATCTGCTCCTTTGCTGCGGTCACTCAACAAGCAGCTAATTTTATAAATTTTCCTTTTTTGGATTTTAAAACCTGAATATCTGAGCTGACCACTACAGGTATGTATAGACTCAGCCTGATAGTGCCAGTATAGCACTGGCTTTAGCTTATACACGAAAATCCTCGTGACTGGTTCCCTTTAAAAGCAGTTCTCGTGTCTACCGTTACTACCCTTTGTGGTAGGGTATTCCACAGTCTGATTGCTCTAACTGTAAAGAACCCTTTCCTATTTAGCCTTTCTTCTACTTGGAGTGAGTGCCCCCTGATCCTTAGTATGGTCTTTGGAAGCAATAAGTGGTGAATCTTTTTTTACTCGGTGCTTGGGTCCTGGTTACCCTTAGGGTCATTGGATAAAAGTTGGCCAGACCCAGACCAGTGCGTACCTTTTTATATGTATGGGTCCTCACAACTCTTTCCCCTATGTATAATGTCGGGGGTGAGAAGGATTGGGCAAGTCAAATTTTGTCGCCCATCGTTTTTGTTTTTGGAGTAGATCTATAGACAGATGGGTGGCAGCGGCTTTCTACTCACCTCAGTCACCTCTGCTGTTTAGGGGTAGTCTGGAGAGAACTGTCTGCGGAACACTCTCTCGTCTGACATCTTTGCTATGTGGATGGCCACTGGGACCTCTTGAGAATATAAGTCTGGGAGCAGCTCCCTGTGCGGATGGAGAAGGCAGTGCACATGTGTGACCACTGTACAGTGCTGACAGATAGCAAACTCCTACTGATCATAATTGTAGCTCTGATCTTGCGCACCTCCCACCACACCATAGTGTACCACCAAATAATTAGAGGCCAAAGAGCAGGCAGCAGTTTTGCTCCTGATGCTGGGACCCTCTTTGTGCTTCCTAAAGGCCCCCATACACATAAGACTAATGTCAGCAATCTTGCCCAGATCAGTGGCACAGGCTTACAGTCTGTAGTCTATGGGGGCCTCCTGGGGAGGTGAAGCATCCAGGAAGTCCAGTTTCATTCTTTTGAAGATAAGGCTAGTTTCACACTTGGACGGGATCCGTAGCATTGCGTTGTGTGACGGATGCAACAGATGCGTTGTATATAGTGGCACAACGGATGCTATGGATCGTACAAAATAACGCAATCCGTAGGTTTTTTTTTCCCTTCACTTTACACATCTGAGCATGCACAGTTGTGTAAAGACGGATGCGTTAACGGAATCCGCCACCATAGGCGTCCCTTATAAAAACAACGGACGCTGACGGAATCCTGCAGGTTGCGGTTTTTTGAAGTGCAGAAAAACGCTACATGCAGCGCTCCATCCGCCTGACGGTCAGCGACAAAACAACTGATGCGCCGCGGGGCGGATGCAATGCAAGACCATCCGTTGCTATCCGTAGCTAATAGAAGTCTATGAGGCATATAACTGTTTCCTGC
The DNA here is from genome assembly GCF_048569485.1 of Anomaloglossus baeobatrachus. Taxonomy (NCBI): domain Eukaryota; kingdom Metazoa; phylum Chordata; class Amphibia; order Anura; family Aromobatidae; genus Anomaloglossus; species Anomaloglossus baeobatrachus. The sequence goes on from NC_134360.1 coordinate 39,963,896, forward strand.
AACGGTTACCGTAATTCCTCAAGGCTGAGGATAGCAACGGAAGCCGTCCAACGCAAGTGTGAAAGTAGCCTAAGTCACCTCTGGAAAAGTCTGGCAGCAGCTCTCCCTTGTGTGGCCAGGCTGGAGACACAATTGTCGGCGAACGATCGGCCAAACCATCAGCCACTATCTATTCTGCGTGTGGGGGCTAAGGCTGCTTTCACACATCCAGTTTTTGCCGTCAGACACAATCCGGCGAAATGCGGATAAAACTGATCTGGCGGCGGATCCGTTTTATTCCCTATTTACTTGTATTAGCGCCGGATGGCCTTGCGTTGCATGCGTTGTCCGCCAGATCCGGCGAACTTTCTTCGTCCAGCTTCCAGAAAGGACGCAGCATGGAATGTTTTTTGTCTCCGGCAAAAAATACGGACCACGCCGGATCCGGCACCGTCCGGCATGTTGTATAATGGAAGCCTTTGGCGCAGTGCCGGATCCGTCGTCATCCGGCATATGAAGGATGCAACGACAGATCCGTTTTTTGTGATACTAAGCATGCTCATTTCAAACAGATCCGTCAAAAACGGAAGGAACGCATGGAAAAAACTGATCAGGTTTTTCGCCGGATCCGTCGCATCAGTTTTTTTCGCCGTATCGTGCCTGATGGCAAAAAACTGATGTGTGAAAGTAGCCTAAACAGTTTGTATCTAGTTTGCAAGTAGACATTGATGTGGATGGTGATTTGGATTTTACTATGTGTCTCTGATAATGGAAACCTTGGGGTGTGAGGTATGGACTTAGATATGCAGCATGACCTATGGATATCCCCTCTAAGGGGATACAAATGTAGTGTCAGACCCTCATCATCATGATTCACCCCTGTATATACGGTCTGTATAAAAAAAGCTATGTGGAAGCCTCATGATCCGTGTGGCAGTGATAACGAGCTGTCACATTGATGGTGTGGGCAGAGCTGAAATTGACTTATGGCTCATATTGTGGGAGAGAGGAGCTGTCTCTGACAGAATCATTTGCATATCTCAAGTAAAGTTGGGTAAGTAGTTTCAAAGACGTCCACTGTACAAGAGCATTGAAGGGATTGTCAAATTGGTGACCGATCCTTAGATCTTACAACCAGCACCACCAGCGATCAGCTGTTCTCTTCTCCGGTGCCAGACAAATGTGCACACTGGATCGGAACAGCCCAGCTCCACACTCTGTGTAGTGTCTGCTCCTACAGGTCAGATCATTCGCTTGGAATAGACGCTGAGCTGCACTACCTGCAGCGGCCACTATTCTGTGTGGCGCTGTGCTCCTCCAGCCCCTTTTGCTGTGTATATAGCTGGAGCAGAGAAGAGATGATCGGTGGCTGTGCCACGTGGTGGATCCACATGGAGAATAGGTCAGCAAAGTGTCTGATATTAAAAACTATTTAAAAGGTCTGTTCATTAATGGTGTTTTTATTGATGAAAAATGCTCCAAAAATATGTGAATATACTCTAAAGAGGTTTTGCTGTAAACATGGCTAGATTACTGGACTGCCAAAAATTGTGAGGACAAGGGTCCCAATGTCTCCGGCGTGAATGAAGCCTACAAGACGACTACTCCTTACACTTTCTATGGCGGGCAGCGGCGGTCGTACTCTCAACTACAATTCCTTTAGGTCCATTGAAGTGACTGGACCGGAGGTCACACAACCCTTCATTCACACAGATGACGTTAGTACCCCTCCTTGAGAACCTATGGTCTAATCCCCAGTGATTATATATTGATTAGCTATCCTATGGATAAACATTGTTTATGGGAACCCTCCCTCCCTCCTTCGCTAATCCTGAAAACAAGGGGGCTTGCTGCTGATTTATTGCAGTGGTCCCTTCACTTACTCTTTGGGCAGAGGTGCAATAATAACATAACAGCTGATTATGTTTTGGACCCCCCCAGCGATGCTGTGGTCCTGGCATATCCTACTGGTCAGCTATTGCTTTGAGATAACTTGGGAATATCCATTTAAAAAGCTATCAGCTGCTGATTCCAGTCACACATACAGCCATGGCCAAAAGTGTTGGCACCCTTTTAAAATTATTGCAATTACACGTTTTGTTGTACTCGCATTTATTTCCTTTGTGTGTATTGGAACAACACAAAAAAAATCTGAGAAAAAGGCAAATTGTACATACATTCTCAAAAACCTCCAAAAATAGGCTGGACAAAATTGTTGGCACCCTCAGCTTAATATTTGGTTGCACACCCTTTGAAATAAATAACTACAATCAGTAGCTTCCTATAACCATCAACATGCCTCTTACTCCTGTCCCATGGAATTGTGCACAACTCTTCTTTTGCAAACTGCTGCAGGCCTCTCATATGAAGGGTGCCTTCTTCCAACAGTCAAGGCGCCCAGTGCCAGAGGCAGCAAAACAACCCCAAAACATCTTTAAGCCTCCACCATATTTGACTGTAGGTACTGTTCTTTTCTTTGTAGGCCTCATTCAGTTTTCGGTAAACAGTAAAATTTTGTGCTTTACCAAAAAGCTCTATTCTGGTCTCATCTGTCCACAAGACGCTTGACCAGAAGGATTTTGGTTAGTCATGTACATTTGTGGGAAACTGCAGTCTATCTCTTTTGTCTCTCTGTCAGCAGTGGGGTCCTCCTGGGTCTCCTCCATAGCATTTCATTCAGATGTGGATGGCTAGTTTCACTGACACTGATGCCCCTTGAGCCTGCAGGACTGCTTGAATTTCTTTGGACCTTGATTGGGGCTTATCCACCATCCTGGCTATCCTGCGTTTTAACCTTTCATCAATTTTTCTCTGCTGTCCAGGGAGATTAGCTACAGTGCCATGGGTTGTAAACTCCTTGATTATGTTAGCACCGTTGACAAAGGGACATCAAGATCTCTGGAGATTATAATAATATAATTTTATTCATTTATATAGCGCTATTAATTCCTCAGCTCTTTACATACATTGGCAACACTGTCCCCATTGGGGCTCACAATCTAAGGTCCCTATCTGTATGTCTTTGGAATGTGGGAGGAAACCCACGCAAACACGGGGAGAACATACAAACTCCTTGCAGTTGGTGTTCTTGGTGGGATTTGAACCCAGGACCCCAGCAGTGCATTTCTCTTTCTTTTATCTGTTTAGTGTGGCACACTCAGGTACACAGTGCAAAAATTGAGTGAACTTCTCCCCTTTTTTATTGGGTTTCAGGTGAGATTTTCATCTTGCCCACACCTGTTACTTGCCACATGTGAGTTTGAATTAGCATCACATGCTTGAAAGAAATGTGGTTTACACACAATTTTGTAAAGGTGCCAACACTTTTGTCTGGACCACTTTTAGGGGCTTTCAGCCATGACTGTAGTTACTTAGGTTAAAAAAAAGACCTCGTTCCATCTAGTTCACCCTTCCTCCACCCGATCTACATTTTCTCCCTACGTCACTTATAACCAACAATGTTGTAAGTACTGAGGAAATCATCCAGCCCTTTTTTAAAAGCAGTTATAGTATCTGCCATTACTACCTCTTGTGGTCGGCATTCCACAGTCTGACTGCTCTAACTGTAAAGAACCCTTTCCCATTCCGCTGCCGGAATCGCTTTTCTTCCACTCGCAGTGTAGATGTGTGATCGGCGGCTCGGAGGTTTCTGGACCTCTTCACCCCAATAAAGAATTGTCCAAAGGGGCCAAGCTTTGTAAGGTTTCCCAGCCCACAATGAAATGGATCTGTTAACTTTGCACATTTTTGGGGGGCTGTTGTTCCCCCTGTACGTCTTCCATTGGTAAGAAGCAAAAAAGTGATAAATTGCTGACTTGTCCTTTCCCTGCCTGATTGAAGATGTTGTGCCCCCTGCAGACTGTATGTACCCTGCTTGTTCAGCGGCTGACAGTGCACATTGTCCTCTGACATTGTTTATCCATGTGTGTCTGCTGACTTTCTAATATTAACCAGCTGAATTGTGAGCGCTGCTCTGGATGGATAAGACCTTCAAGAATTTGATCATTCTTTGTTGATGGAGGCCATCTCTTCTTTAAGATTATAAAGTGCAGCCAGGATCATTTGATCAATAGTTTTTAGAAAATTAGGGAGTAGTTGTGAGGTCTCTAGAGGTCACTAAACTACAACTCCCAGCATGACCTGTGTGCCGCAACATCTGGAGACCATTACTGTAGGCCACTTTCCGTTCTGTAAGTTTTAAAGGGCTCATCATGCGTAGGTAGTTGTCAATAGTCCGTGCCTTTATGGCGTCATCCAATGATTTACTGACTACTTTTGTCCTTTTTTACATTTTTCAGACTACTACAACCCCAGATGGGTGCCAGACACCAGCCCTGCGTCCTGCTGTGAGGGGGGTCATGCACAGGATTTTGTAGCTTTAGTTTTGACCCCTCCTACCCCTGATGGTAAAATGTCTGTAGATATGAACAGTCAAGGATCAGATAGCAATGACGACTACGACCCTAATTGCGAGGAGGAGGATGAAGAGGAAGAAGACGACCCGGGAGACATAGAGGATTACTATGTGGGAGTTGCTTATGACGTGGAGCAGCAGGGTGCAGACTCTTTTGACCCTGAGGAATATCAGTTTACCTGCCTCACCTATAGGGAATCTGAGAGTGCACTCAATGAGCAGATGGCTAGTCTGGCATCTCTGATAAAGGTGAGTGGTCGTCCCTGGTCATCGCCTGCCAGGGGGGGGGGGGGGGGGGGTAGGGTGAGGGTGAGGGGGGGGGGGCGCGCGCAGGTACTGTCACTATTCTTTGCTTCTCGTACATTAATAAGAGTTTTGCAACTTCTATGTTTTAACTCTGCATCATTTACACTACCTTTTGTTTGCTGTAAGTGAATGGAAATATTCGTGGATGGATTTAAAGGTGGTAAAACACATTTTAAGAGTTCAGAATTGTCCAAAAAAAGCACCTTCACCTCACAGCCCCACTGCTGCACCCCGTTCTTGCGCTCTCTGATCCCCTGCACCCCGTTCTTGCGCTCTCTGATCCCCTGCACCCCGTTCTTGCGCTCTCTGATCCCCTGCACCCCGTTCTTGCGCTCTCTGATCCCCTGCACCCCGTTCTTGCGCTCTCTGATCCCCTGCACCCCGTTCTTGCGCTCTCTGATCCCCTGCACCCCGTTCTTGCGCTCTCTGATCCCCTGCACCCCGTTCTTGCGCTCTCTGATCCCCTGCACCCCGTTCTTGCGCTCTCTGATCCCCTGCACCCCGTTCTTGCGCTCTCTGATCCCCTGCACCCCGTTCTTGCGCTCTCTGATCCCCTGCACCCCGTTCTTGCGCTCTCTGATCCCCTGCACCCCGTTCTTGCGCTCTCTGATCCCCTGCACCCCGTTCTTGCGCTCTCTGATCCCCTGCACCCCGTTCTTGCGCTCTCTGATCCCCTGCACCCCGTTCTTGCGCTCTCTGATCCCCTGCACCCCGTTCTTGCGCTCTCTGATCCCCTGCACCCCGTTCTTGCGCTCTCTGATCCCCTGCACCCCGTTCTTGCGCTCTCTGATCCCCTGCACCCCGTTCTTGCGCTCTCTGATCCCCTGCACCCCGTTCTTGCGCTCTCTGATCCCCTGCACCCCGTTCTTGCGCTCTCTGATCCCCTGCACCCCGTTCTTGCGCTCTCTGATCCCCTGCACCCCGTTCTTGCGCTCTCTGATCCCCTGCACCCCGTTCTTGCGCTCTCTGATCCCCTGCACCCCGTTCTTGCGCTCTCTGATCCCCTGCACCCCGTTCTTGCGCTCTCTGATCCCCTGCACCCCGTTCTTGCGCTCTCTGATCCCCTGCACCCCGTTCTTGCGCTCTCTGATCCCCTGCACCCCGTTCTTGCGCTCTCTGATCCCCTGCACCCCGTTCTTGCGCTCTCTGATCCCCTGCACCCCGTTCTTGCGCTCTCTGATCCCCTGCACCCCGTTCTTGCGCTCTCTGATCCCCTGCACCCCGTTCTTGCGCTCTCTGATCCCCTGCACCCCGTTCTTGCGCTCTCTGATCCCCTGCACCCCGTTCTTGCGCTCTCTGATCCCCTGCACCCCGTTCTTGCGCTCTCTGATCCCCTGCACCCCGTTCTTGCGCTCTCTGATCCCCTGCACCCCGTTCTTGCGCTCTCTGATCCCCTGCACCCCGTTCTTGCGCTCTCTGATCCCCTGCACCCCGTTCTTGCGCTCTCTGATCCCCTGCACCCCGTTCTTGCGCTCTCTGATCCCCTGCACCCCGTTCTTGCGCTCTCTGATCCCCTGCACCCCGTTCTTGCGCTCTCTGATCCCCTGCACCCCGTTCTTGCGCTCTCTGATCCCCTGCACCCCGTTCTTGCGCTCTCTGATCCCCTGCACCCCGTTCTTGCGCTCTCTGATCCCCTGCACCCCGTTCTTGCGCTCTCTGATCCCCTGCACCCCGTTCTTGCGCTCTCTGATCCCCTGCACCCCGTTCTTGCGCTCTCTGATCCCCTGCACCCCGTTCTTGCGCTCTCTGATCCCCTGCACCCCGTTCTTGCGCTCTCTGATCCCCTGCACCCCGTTCTTGCGCTCTCTGATCCCCTGCACCCCGTTCTTGCGCTCTCTGATCCCCTGCACCCCGTTCTTGCGCTCTCTGATCCCCTGCACCCCGTTCTTGCGCTCTCTGATCCCCTGCACCCCGTTCTTGCGCTCTCTGATCCCCTGCACCCCGTTCTTGCGCTCTCTGATCCCCTGCACCCCGTTCTTGCGCTCTCTGATCCCCTGCACCCCGTTCTTGCGCTCTCTGATCCCCTGCACCCCGTTCTTGCGCTCTCTGATCCCCTGCACCCCGTTCTTGCGCTCTCTGATCCCCTGCACCCCGTTCTTGCGCTCTCTGATCCCCTGCACCCCGTTCTTGCGCTCTCTGATCCCCTGCACCCCGTTCTTGCGCTCTCTGATCCCCTGCACCCCGTTCTTGCGCTCTCTGATCCCCTGCACCCCGTTCTTGCGCTCTCTGATCCCCTGCACCCCGTTCTTGCGCTCTCTGATCCCCTGCACCCCGTTCTTGCGCTCTCTGATCCCCTGCACCCCGTTCTTGCGCTCTCTGATCCCCTGCACCCCGTTCTTGCGCTCTCTGATCCCCTGCACCCCGTTCTTGCGCTCTCTGATCCCCTGCACCCCGTTCTTGCGCTCTCTGATCCCCTGCACCCCGTTCTTGCGCTCTCTGATCCCCTGCACCCCGTTCTTGCGCTCTCTGATCCCCTGCACCCCGTTCTTGCGCTCTCTGATCCCCTGCACCCCGTTCTTGCGCTCTCTGATCCCCTGCACCCCCTTCTTGCGCTCTCTGATCCCCTGCACCCCGTTCTTGCGCTCTCCGATCCCCTGCACCCCGTTCTTGCGCTCTCCGATCCCCCTGCACCCCGTTCTTGCGCTCTCCGATCCCCCTGCACCCCGTTCTTGCGCTCTCCGATCCCCCTGCACCCCGTTCTTGCGCTCTCCGATCCCCCTGCACCCCGTTCTTGCGCTCTCCGATCCCCCTGCACCCGTTCTCACGCAGGCTAGCACTGCAGGAAGGAGTAAAGACCTATCGGAAGCTGGATAAGAGCAGCGGGGCATTGTTGCCCTTTTTGTACACCAATTCTCAGTAGTTTCTTTGCTGAACATCTTCTTAAAGGGAACCTGTCAGGTGCAATAATCACCCAGAAGCATGAGCAGTTCTGGATGCATATTGCTAAACCCTGCCTAACCGTCCCTGTATACACTAGCATAGATAAAAGTGTTTTTAAAGATCTTTATTCTTATGCTAATGAGCATGGGGACTAGTCACAAGGGCGTTTCTCCCCTTAGTCGGCTCACATAGCATGCTAGCACGTCCGTGTGCGTACTAACATGCTAATGAATATGCAGTGACGCCGCACACACCTCACTGTTTATGGCGGCCTGCGGAGGATGGATGCGCTTCCGATCATGCGCACTAAACTGATGCCAGGTGTAAGCTTTCCAGCTTCAGTGAGGTACAGTGCGCATGACCGGAAGTGCTGAGGACTGATGGACTGATGCCCGGTGCACATCCGACCTCTGCCAGCCACAATGAATAGTGAGTATGTGCGGCGTCGCTGTGTGTTCATTAGCACGTTAGTACGCCCACAGGGGCATGCTAGTGCATGGTGTCTGGGTCGACTAGCTAAGGTGAAAAACGCCCTTGGGGCTAGTCCCCACGCTCATTAGCATAAGAATAATATATTTATTATTATAAAATAATGATCTTAAGCAATACTTTTTCTAAAGATCTCTTCATCTATGCTAGTGTATACAGGGACGGTTAGGCAGGGATTAGCAATATGCACCCAGAACTGCTCGTGGTTTTGGGTGCACGTTGCACCTGACAGGTTCCCTTTAAACATATGGGGCCAGCACGACATGATCGGCCTTGACATGCAAGCAAGAATGTCTTAATTTACTGGCAGCAAGTAAGCATCATAAAGTGGTGAAACTTGAAAATCAAAGTATATTCCAAACCTGCCAAACTTGTCATTATACAATCAGTAAGCTATGCATGTGATGGCTATTGGACACACGAGCCTTTAACCGTGGTGTGAACACTCTTTTAATACACCAGATTATTTGTAGATCCTGAAGTCCTGGGGCAATGTCTGATGTTCATCCTCTGCGTATGGGTGGAATTATAAGCTGTAGAACAATTGCATAAAGGTATCCCTTTTGCAGAAACGTCCCTTATTAAAGGAGTTTCCACAAGTACAGTATATATTATCTTCTCTCAAACTCTGGGTCCCAGTGGTTAAACCTGCAGCGTTTAATGAAGTATCTCCTAATGATAGGGGCTAATTTATAGCTTTAGCGCAACCCTATTAAAGGGAACCTGTCAGGTGCAATATGCACCCAGAGCCACGAGCAGTTCTGAGTGTATATTGCTAATCCCTGCCTAATTGTCCCAGCATCTAGTAGCATAGATAAAATGATCTGTAGAAAGTGTTTCTAAAGATCCTTTATGATATGCTAATGTGAGCAGGGACTAGTTGCAAGGGCGTTAGTTCCCTCGACTAGTCCGCCCTCTTAGCATGTTAACACGCCCACAGGGGTGTGCTAATATGCTATTCATTGCCCAGCATCATCAGCGGTGACGCATGTACCGGTGTTCGTTGTCACCACTTCAGACATCGGGTTTAGGCTCTGCACATGATCAGAAGACCCGGCACTTCCGGTCATGTACACGTCCCGGCTTCAGAGAGGTCTAGTGCGCATGACCGGAAGTGCGGTGACTTCTGATCATGTACACTGAGCCTAAACCCAGTGTCTAGGCGGTGACAACAGACACAGGTATGCTTGTCACTGCCAATGACACTGGTCAATTGGCATTAAATAGCATGTTTGCACACCCCTGTGGGTGTGCTAACATGCTAAGAGGGTGGACTAGTCGGGGGAAGTAACGTCCTTGTGACTAGTCCCTGGCCTCATTAGCATATCATAAAGGCTCTTCAGAAATACTTTTTCTAAAGATGACTTTATTTATGCTACTAAATACAGGGATGGTTAGGGAGAGATTAGCAATATGTACCCAGAACCGCGAGCAGTCCTGGGTGCATCTTGACTTGACCGGTTCCCTTTAAAGAACTCCTTCCTCTCGCCCCGTTACTTCCAAATTCCCTTGCCTGATGGAATGAAGTCTTGTAGGGCAGTTATGGGATCCCTTAATAGCTGGGTGTCACTACTGCATGATTAGGCTTAACCTCCCTTAATATGGCCACCTCTTCGGATCTCATACATAAAGCTCAGTGGCAGCAGAGACATTATGTGCCGCATTATGAGGTTACATAACGGCCTATTAGCCGTGTACAAGTCCTCGAGGCCGGAGAAAATCCTCCAGTGCCTGCACCTCGTGCAGCCGCACAGCATTGTGCATCGCTGCTGTCATGTCACCGGGGTCCGTGCCTTCAGCTCTTATTTCTGTGCCAGGGAAGGGCTAATGCAGCGTCTGCCTGTGCAATGTGATAGGGCAGCGGCTGCAGGTAGTATGATCCTGCCCGATCGCTGACTCCTCAGTCTGTTACCATAGACCTAGAATTACTTATGTACACCCCCAAAGTATTCTCCCCGAGGGGCTTGTCATCACCGTGAGCCCCAGTAACAATGGCTGCCGACTCCGGAGGGATCAGCAGATTGCTTTTCCTGAATACTATATAACGTCTGTATGGAGCTTATGTTCTTTCTCCATTGTTCATATTTCTTCTCTAGGATGTAGGCCAGGAGTGGGCAATTTCTTTATCGTTCCTATGGGAGACCCAGACATTGGGTGTATAGCTTCTGCCTCCGGAGGACACACAAAGTACTACACTAAAAAGTGTAGCTCCTCCCTCTGAGCCTATACACCCCCTGGAGAACCAGATCTAGCCAGTTCATTGCTTTGTGTTCAGGAGGCATACATCCACACATGCATTCTCATCTGATTTTTCATTTTTGGAAAGAGTTTGAAGAAAAGCGGGTCCAAGCCTGGACCCCCGGCATGTCCCTTCTCACCCCACTGTGTCGGCGGTGCTGTTAAGGTTGATTCCAAGGCTGGAGACTTGCATGCCGCGCTCCTTCACCATCCCTCGGGCTCTGGCTTGAAGTGGGAGCCAGCACGGTTCTCCATGCTTGGCAGGAGACCGGTCTCCATCCGCAGCCCTTCAGGATCCTGCTGGACGGAGCACTCATCCCCAGGGACTTGGAACCCTGCGTCTCACCAAGCTAAGTACCTGAGACGTTTATATTCTGGGGGTCCCTGTACTTTATTATGGTGGGAGAGTGTGCTGAGTGAGTTTTCTGACATTTCCGGCCGGTTCTCTGGCTGTCGCCTGAGAACCGCGCCGATGGTGCCTGCGCGCCGGCCGCACCGCTCAAATTTAGGCCCCGGCTTCGCCGGAGGCCTAGTTTCGGTTTCACTGCCCTCGCATGTCATTCATGCAGAGGGACAGTGCGGCTCCGCCCAGCGGCCGTTCTGCACAGGGGAGGGACACTCCTCACTGGGTACATGTCTCCTCCCCTGTAAGTCTCTTTGGCCCTCCAGATCCCGCTCTCAGAGCAGGTCCCGCCCCCTCTCCTCGCTCCGGCGCCATTTTATCAGCGTTTTCTCTGCGATCAGCACTGGCTGCAGCATCCCTGCTGAGGTGCTTGGGGGTCCGGGCTTCGGGATCTGGAGGGCACACAACACCGCTCCAGCGGTCTGGTAAGCCACAACCTCTGGTTGTGGGCCTCTGTATATACACTCTGGGGGTCACTCTGGCAGAGCCCCCACTCCAGCAGCATGTCTCACACGAGGAGCAAGGCTCCAAAGCTATATTCAGTATGCGCTGCATGTAAGCTCCTACTGCCTGAACCGAGCACCTATCCACATTGTGATACCTGCTCTAACCTGACAATGCCTCAGCCTGGAATCGCACCCCCAGTGGTCTCTCCGGCTGCTCCGGCTCCTGTGGCTGAACTCCCGGCTTGGGTAGAATCCTTATCTAGGTCAATCTCTCAGTCTTTTGCCGACTCCATGGGACAGCTGTCCCGGACTTTGCTGAACATGCATCAGCCCCCTTCACAGAGTGCCTCTGCTGCTAGGGCTCTCTCAGCGGAGCTCACAGAGGATTCATCATCTGGTCCCAGACCCCGTCCTCCTAAATGGAGACGCAGGGCTCCCTCTCCTTCCTCGTCCCGCGGCTCTGTTTCAGGAGCTGACTCGTGGGACGAGGAGGATGCCTTTACAGGGGGCTCGGAGGCTACCTCCATGTGCCCCATTGATCTGTCCGAAAGTGACTCAGATGTTAGTGATTTGATTGCGTCCATTAATTCTGTACTGGACCTCAATCCGCCAGTATCAGAGGAGCAACTTTCTCTGGCAGAAAAGCACCAGTTTACCTCGCCTAAGAGGACTAGGAGTGTGTTCTTTAACCACTCCAGTTTTCAGGCCGCTGTGACCAAGCCTAGGGCCTGTCCTGACAAACGCTTCCCAAAGCGTGGTTCTGATGACCGTTTTCCCTTTCCACCTGAGGTGGTCAAGGAGTGGGCTCATTCACCAAAGGTAGACCCCCCCCCCCGGTGTCTAGACTCTCAGCCCGGACCGTTGTTTCAGTGGCTGATGGCACCCCTCTTAAGGATTCCACTGACCGCCAGGTTGACCTTCTGGCCAAATCCGTGTATGAAGAGGCGGGGGCCGCGTTTTCCCCGACTTTTGCAGCAGTGTGGGCTCTCAAAGCAATCTCTGCTTCTCTAGAGGAGATGCATTCCCTCGCCAGGGAATCTATGCCCGAAATGGTTGCCTTAACTTCCCAAGCTTCCGCTTTTTCATCCTATGTCATGTCTGCCATTCTGGAGGCTTCTCACCGCACTGCGGTGGCTTCGGCTAATTCCCTCGCTATCCGCAGGATCTTGTGGCTTCGAGAGTGGAAGGCAGATGCTTCTTCAAAGAAGTACCTTGCTGGGCTCCCTTTTGCTGGGTCCCGGCTGTTCGGTGAACAACTGGATGAAATTATTAAGGAAGCTACTGGCGGGAAGAGTACTTCCATGCCACAAACCAAAACCAGGAAACCTGTCCAGGGTAGGAACCAGTCGAGGTTTCGTTCCTTTCGTTCCTCCAACTGGTCGTCCTCTAAGCCCTCGGCCTCGTCCACTAACTCAGCCAAGGACCAAAAATCCAACTGGCACACAAAGGCGCGTCCACAGAAGACCGCAGGAGCTGCTGCCACTAAGGCAGCCTCCTCTTGACTGTCCGCGCCAGCAACGTCCTTAGTCGGTGGCCGGCTCTCCCACTTTGGCGACGCGTGGTTTCAACACGTCTCCGATCAGTGGGAGCGGGATGTCATCTCCCACGGCTACAGGATAGAATTCTCTTCCAGCCCGCCAAACAGATTTTTTCTGTCCACTCCCCCCTGTTCCAAGGCCGCCGCCTTCTCTCAGGCCGTGGCATCCTTGCAGGCCAACGGAGTAATTGTACCGGTTCCCGCCCGGGAACGGTTCAGAGGTTTCTACTCAAATCTCTTCCTAGTCCCCAAGAAGGACGGTTCCTTCCGGCCCATCCTGGATCTCAAGCTTCTCAACAAGCATGTTCAGGCATTTTCGCATGGAATCTCTGCGGTCAGTCATTGCCTCAATGACCCAAGGGGATTTCCTGGCATCCATCGACATCAGAGATGCCTATCTGCATGTGCCAATTGCAGTTTCACACCAGCGTTGGCTACGTTTTGCAATCTGAGAGGAACATTTCCAATTCGCGGCTCTCCCCTTCGGGTTAGCCACGGCCCCTCGGGTATTCACCAAGGTCATGGCAGCAGTGATTGCGGTTCTGCACCTCCAGGGGTTGGCAGTGATTCCTTACCTGGACAACCTTCTTGTCAAGGCTTCATCCAGCGCAGACTGTCAGCGGAGTGTCTCGCTCACTCTCGCCACTCTAGCCCAATTCGGGTGGCTTGTCAATCTGCCCAAATCCACTCTGACTCCGACCCAGAGGCTCACGTACCTAGGGATGCAGTTCGAGACTCTGCCGGCACTTGTGAAGTTGCCCTTGATCAAACAGCAGTCCCTCCAACTGGCGGTGCGCTCTCTGCTGAGGCCCCGCCGTTATTCCATCAGGCACCTGATGCAGGTGCTGGGTCAGATGGTGGCGTCAATGGAGGCTGTTCCCTTTGCCCAGTTCCATCTGCGTCCTCTGCAGCTGGACATTCTCCGCTGTTGGGACAAGCGGCCTTCCTCCTTGCACAGGCTAGTGGCTCTGTCGCCACAGACCAGGAGCTCTCTTCAGTGGTGGCTTCGGCCCCTCTCTCTGTCTCAGGGACGCTCCTTCCTGGCTCCGTCCTGGGTGGTCCTCACCACGGATGTCAGTCTATCCGGCTGGGGAGCGGTATGTCTCCACCACCGAGCATAGGGCACTTGGACTCCGTCCGAGTCAGCCCTCTCGATCAATGTGCTGGAAACCAGAGCCGTGCTCCTGGCTCTCCTAGCTTTTCACCACCTATTGGCGGGCAGGCACATTCGAGTCCAGTCAGACAACGCGACAGCGGTTGCCTACATCAATCACCAGGGCGGGACACGCAGCCGCCTGGCAATGTTGGAGGTACAACGCATCCTTCAATGGGCGGAGGACTCCAAGTCCACCATATCCGCAGTCCACATCCCAGGCGTGGAAAACTGGGAGGCAGATTATCTCAGCCGTCAAACCGTGGACAGTGGCGAGTGGTCCCTGCACCCGGCAGTGTTTCAGTCAATCTGCCGCAAGTGGGGCACTCCGGACGTGGACCTAATGGCATCCCGTCACAACAACAAGGTTCCGGTTTACGTGGCTCGCTCCCACGATCCTCAGGCCTTTGCAGCGGACGCTCTGGTTCAAGATTGGTCCCAGTTTCGTCTGTCCTACGTGTTTTCCCCTCTAGCTCTCTTGCCCAGAGTCCTGCGCAAGATCAGAATGGAGGGCCGTCGGGTCATCCTCATTGCTCCGGACTGGCCCAGGCGAGCTTGGTACACAGACCTGCTCCATCTGTCCGTAGAGGTGCCGTGGCATCTTCCGGACCGTCCAGACCTTCTCTCACATGTCCGTTTTTCCGCCAGAATTCTGAGGCTCTCAGATTGACGGCGTGGCTCTTGAGTCCTGGATCTTGACGGCTTCTGGTATTCCTCCTGAAGTCATTTCCACTATGACTCAGGCCCAGAAGTCTTCCTTGGCCAAAATCTATCACAGGACTTGGAAAATTTTCCTGTCCTGGTGTCGCTCTTCCGGCCATGCTCCTTGGCCTTTTTTCCTTGCCAACCCTTCTGTCCTTTCTACAGTCCGGTCTGCAGCTAGGACTGTCCCTCAATTCTCTCAAGGGACAAGTCTCGGCTCTGTCAGTGCTGTTCCAGAGGCGTATCGCCCGGCTGGCTCAGGTCCGCACCTTCATGCAGGGCGCGTCTCACATCATTCCGCCTTACCGGCGGCCCTTGGATCCCTGGGACCTCAATTTGGTCCTCACGGCCTTGCAGAAACCCCCCTTTGAGCCTCTTAGGGAGGTTTCTTTTTCGTCTTTCACAGAAAGTGGTCTTTCTAGTGGCCATAACTTCCCTCAGGAGAGTCTCTGATTTGGCTGCGCTCTCTTCGGAGTCACCTTTTTTTGGTTTTTCATCAAGACTAGGTGGTTCTCCGTCCGACTCCGGACTTTCTCCCTAAGGTGGTTTCTCCTTTCCACCTTAACCAGGACATTACCCTGCCTTCCTTTTGTCCGGCTCCTGTTCATCGCTTTGAAAAAGCGTTGCATACTCTGGATCTGGTGCGGGCGCTCCGGATCTATGTGTCTCGCACCGCTGCTCTTAGGCGGTGCACCTCTCTTTTTGTGCTAACCACAGGTCGGCGTAAGGGCCTCTCTGCTTCTAAGCCGACCTTAGCCCGTTGGATTAGGTCGACCATTTGGGATGCCTACCAGTGTTCTCAGGTGCCTCCCCCGCCGGGGATCAAGGCACACTCGACCAGAGCGGTCGGTGCCTCTTGGGCTTTCAGGCACCAAGCTACGGCTCAGCAAGTCTGTCAGGCTGCCACTTGGACTAGCCTGCATACCTTTTCAAAGCACTACCAAGTGCATGCTCATGCTTCGGCAGATGCGAGCTTGGGCAGACGCATCCTTCAGGCGGCTGTCGCCCATTTGTGAAGTTAGGCTCTGCCTACTTCTCAGTTTTTCTGTTTATTCCCACCCATGGACTGCTTTGAGACGTCCCAATGTCTGGGTCTCCCATAGGAACGTAAAGAAAAAGAGAATTTTGTTTACTGTAAATTCTTTTTCTTATAGTTCCGTATTGGGAGACCCAGCTCCCTCCCTGTTGCCTGTTGGCACTTTTTTGTTCCGTGTGTTTTCACCGGCTGTTGTCGTGGACAGAGTCTCCGGTTGTTCCGGTTCTTGCTCTGTTTTTACTTGTGGGTGGCTGTTCTCCTTCAGCTTTTGCACTAAACTGGCTAGATCTGGTTCTCCAGGGGGTGTATAGGCTCAGAGGGAGGAGCTACACTTTTTGGTGTAGTACTTTGTGTGGCCTCCGGAGGCAGAAGCTATACACCCAATGTCTGGGTCTCCCAATACGGAACTATAAGAAAAAGAATTTACGGTAAGTAACAAAATTCTCTTTTTCCCGAGGGGGTCACGTGAGAGCCTTTGATGTGGAGGGCCGAACCAATAGGCTAAAATTAATTCTGCTCAATATTAATAACATTTATTATTCATTCATAGTAATTTTCATTTTATCACCTAATATTGAGCAGAATTAAGAATGCTGTCGTCACTATATAGTATGAGCTAATACACAACCCTACTCTATATAGTGAGCCTCCACATAACCCCCTATTTACAGTATGAACCCCTTATATACAGTTTGAGCCCCCGTATAGCCTCCTAAATACAGTATGAGCCCTTACACAGCCCCCCCATATACTGTATGAGATCCAACATAGCCCTCCTATATACTATGAGCTCACAGACAGACCCTCTACATACAGTGAGTCCTCACAGCCCTCCCATGTGCAGTATGAGTACCCACACATCCCCCTACATACAGTATGAGCCTCAACACAACCTTTATATACTGTGTGAGCTCCAACATAGCCCTCCTATATACTGTGAGCCCCCCACATAGACCCTCTATATACACTGAGCCCCCCAATAGACCCTCTCTATACACTATGTAGCCTCCACATAGGACCCCCTCTATACACTATGAAGCCCCCACATAGGACCCTCTCTATACACTATGAAGCCCCCACATAGGACCCTCTCTATACACTATGAAGCCCCCACATGGACCCTCTCTATACACTATGAAGCCCCCACATGGACCCTCTCTATACACTATGAAGCCCCCACATAGGACCCTCTCTATACACTATGAAGCCCCCACATGGACCCTCTCTATACACTATGAAGCCCCCACATAGGACCCCTCCCCTCTATATAATTTGAGCCAACATACGCATGTTAACCCCCCCCCCCCCCCCTTCCCACCATATGCTGGCTTCTCTCCCGTTCCTCCGGTGCTCTGCAGCAGTGTCGTTCCGCGCAGCACAGTGATGTGAAGTCAGCATTCTCTGCATATGAACACGTAGAATAGAACATGTAAAATTCAGCACCAATGGAACCTGGATTATTGGGCGCTCGAAAAGAATAACAGCGATGCACTTACTGAAGAAGCACTGGAACAATCAAAAATAAAATAGCGGAGCCCCTTATTCAATTTTTCATAATTGGAACTTCTCCCTTATTTACTTGATCGGTGATGAGGGTCTGGTCCGCGGGGGTCCTATGTCTGCTGCCTGATTTGAGCAGCATCATAGCCATGAGTAGTGAATAAAACAGTGGCTGCATGTGCGATTGTTTGGTTATTCAGGTAAGAGCCCCAGCACCCCTGTTCCTGTGATCATTGTAATCACTGGGAGTCCACAAACAAACAGAAGCCATGACTGTGGGAGCAGAGCTGTAATCCGAAAAGTCTCCGCACCAGATTATCATGTACCTCTGGACTTCAGATTTTCTAAATTATAATATGATGGGTTTAAGGAATTGCATAGTATATAATTTAAGGGGTTTTTTTTTCTCTCCCCCTTAGGTATCCCATTCAGTGGCGAAACTCATCTTGGTTCATTTTCATTGGCAAGTCTCAGAGATATTAGAGCGGTGAGTTTTTAGGCTCTTACAATGTTAGTCTGCTGAAGCTTCATCCCCCCCCCCCCCACCCCTTCCTCTTCCCCATTTAAAGGAGTATTCCATTTTCAGTTAACCATTGTGCTCATCTAGTCTCAATGGTGTGACGGTCTCTGTGTGTCGGTCTCTGTGTGTCGGTCTCTGTGTGTCGGTCTCTGTGTGTCGGTCTCTGTGTGTCGGTCTCTGTGTGTCGGTCTCTGTGTGTCGGTCTCTGTGTGTCGGTCTCTGTGTGTCGGTCTCTGTGTGTCGGTCTCTGTGTGTCGGTCTCTGTGTGTCGGTCTCTGTGTGTCGGTCTCTGTGTGTCGGTCTCTGTGTGTCGGTCTCTGTGTGTCGGTCTCTGTGTGTCGGTGTCTGTGTGTCGGTCTCTGTGTGTCGGTCTCTGTGTGTCGGTCTCTGTGTGTCGGTCTCTGTGTGTCGGTCTCTGTGTGTCGGTCTCTGTGTGTCGGTCTCTGTGTGTCGGTCTCTGTGTGTCGGTCTCTGTGTGTCGGTCTCTGTGTCGGCAGTACTTTCCTCAGACCAGTCAGTGCTGCAGCCAATCACTGAGCATAGTGGCTTGCGTCGCCTAAATCAGGAGCACCACTGAGCTCAGTGATTGTTTGCAGCGCTGCAGACAAACGACAGCAGTGGAGAAAAACTGGATCTTGAGGTTTTTGGGTTTATTTTTTTCTGGTGTAACATTGAATTGCACTTTGAGAACACTTTACTGAAGACAGAAATCCCCTTTAAGGTCTCTTAAGCCTCCTAATGACATTTCCCGGTCTCTGTACATTGCCTCTGGAAATCAATGTTCCATTATAGGATCGATTTGCACTAAAGGTTTTTTTTTTTTTTCTTTCTGACCCCAACATTTGGGATTTAATACTAATATTGCCATCAGCCTATATGAGCCCATCAGTCCTCTGTTTCTATATTAATTCTTGCAGCTTTGGATGTGAGTGGAGAAGGCTTGATGGATCAATACGAGAGAAGCTGAAAGTGCTGATTCCTCTGCATGACGTAGGGCGAGTCCACGGGATGATTTGGGGCTGGGGAGGTTGTCTGCTCGGGCAGATCCGGGGCGAGGCTGCACGGGGAGGTCGCGTCTTGACTCGGGGACGTCTGTGCTTTCTCAGATGACTGCAGGATCAGCTTTTCCGATTGTCTCCTGTTTCATAGTTGGCCTTTGCGGCTGCAGAGCTCGTCGTGTTCAGTACGTCGCCCTGGCTATCTGCCCCCTCCTATAATGGAGATTTCTTGTCCGTGTCATTGGGGGAGGCACAGACGAATTCTCGGAAAAGAAGTTTCTGGCACTTTGGAATTTCAATGCTCAATATGTTTAAGCCGCTGCCAGACACTTTCTCCTATCTCCCCGTTGATAACACATGAACTCCAGGCTGTGCGTCATATGATTATAGAAGGGGGTAGTGAGGTGGCTTTCTGCCTAATGAACACTGGGTCGAAAGCCATTTGATATGTATGGGCAGCTTTTTACATACGTATACTTTATTCACTCCGTTACCCATGATGGCGGCTTATGTCCCTGGAGAACAAAAGGATTGGACATGTTGAAATCCAGCTGTCCAATCCTCCTCTCCCCGGTCATTTTATGTAGGTAGGGACCCCATAAAACTCCTAAAATATTTGGCCATTATCACTCTCTAGTGTGTGTACAGCTTTTACCCCCGTGTGTGCTGAATGGAGACGCCTTTTTAGAGCAGATCCTCATGGCCGTGCACACTCCTTCCTCCCGAGCATGCTTTCCTCGCTGCATGCCTCCTAATGATCTCATTGTTTTCCTCTTTCTAGGCATAAACTGAATTCTGTCCAGTTGTTGGTCGACGCCAGGGTACAGCCGCTATCGTCTAAACATGTGAGCTCTTTGTGTACTTTGTCCTGATGAATGTACTCCACACAGATCCTTCTACTGCTCAACCACAGCGGAGGTAGAATCTAATGTAGTCTGAGGTCATCAATAACCGATCGGTGGAGGTTTAATACCGGGCACCAACATGATCAATACCAACACAAACCTGCCCCATCTGATTGTACACGGTGTCCAGACCTGGACTGGCTTACTGGTTGACCTGCAACGCCTCAAATCCCTAATGATCTGATATTGGTGACCTCTTTTGCGTAGATCATCAGTATGTGAGCCCTGGCCAAACCTTTTAAAAGAGTTGTTCTCAATCAGGAATTCTTCACTCCCCTGCCTCTTGGCTTCATGCTTGCCGGGAGTGACATGCCGCTGATGCAGCTCCGACCATCGGCATGACCACATCACTAGCCTGGACAATGTGCTGCAAGCAGGGACAATATTGACTCTACAACATCGGAGGAGACTGAAGCTGTCCGGATCCAGCGGTCTGGCCAACTTCAGAGCAGCACTCACAAGCTCTGGAGAAAAGAACTTGTAAGAGCTGCTCTCCTTGCAGAGGTGGCCAAGAGCAGTAAACAATGGAATTAAAAATCCCTCCGGTCTTGTCTTGTTTTAACTATCCATTAATTATTTAACCATTAAAGGGCTTGAGACTAACCGGTTAATGTCCAGTATGGCTCTATCTGGCAGTAGACCAGGTCACCAGTGAGATCTGTCACCTATTGTAGATTATCGGCCTATGTATCTGGTCTCTACTGGTCTTTGCCTATGGAGGGTGCGACCTGCAGTCTGAGCGCCCTCTTCCCTCTTCGTCCTCAGGTTATGGCACATTCCTCCCATCACTGCGCGGTCTGCATGCAGTTTGTCCGGAAGGAGAACCTGCTGTCCCTCGCCTGTCAGCACCAGTTTTGCCGCAGCTGTTGGGAGCAGCATTGCACAGTTCTAGTGAAAGATGGAGTCGGCGTTGGTAAGATCATTACACAATGTGTTGCGCTTTCTGCTCCTCGATCGGGGCATTGATGTATCGTTTCCTCCCTCCATCTCATTCCGCTTTTTTTTTTTTTTTTCCACAAGGGATTTCTTGCATGGCCCAGGAATGCTTGCTCCGGACACCAGAAGATTTTGTTTTTCCTTTACTGCCTAACGAAGAACTGAAGGACAAATACAAGCGATATCTTTTCAGGGACTACGTAGAGGTATGTCTAATCAGAACTAGCATTTTTTGAGATTATGGAAGCTGCTTTACCCCCATACTTTATACTGCAGCTGTGTACTTCACTCATGTTGATATGTTTACAGTAAGGATGAAATTAATGTAAACTGATACTAACATCAATGAACTGCTGTTAGAATTGCTGAAAAAATGATTGACAATGCCCGGTCCAGTGGCTGCGTCGGTGATCTTGGTAGCCTCAGGAGCAGCCTCCTACCTCCCGGCATCTGTGGCTTTTGCAGATGTTAAAGGTTCCCATCTGGTGGACATGAAATGTTAATGTAGCCGATGGACCAGGTCCTGTAAAGATCTGACTTGGACCATAGCCAGAGATGAGATTAGTCCGGAGCCGTCCCAGGTGGTTTTTCCTTTTGGCATTTTCTCTGTGTATATGAGACTGCACAGTCTGATGTTTCACACGCGCCCATAGACTTGTATGGGTGCGCATGATCTGAGATATGCTGCCAATCGCATCATAATTAAAAAAATTTTTGCCCATGCCAAATAAACATGAGAAAAAAAAAAAAATCACAGGTCTGACTTGCATCACTGATTAACATTGGTCCGTGTGCAACGCAAGATTTTCTCACATTGCACTCGATCGATTAAAATGCTAATGTGAGCAAGCCCTTACCTTAACCTCTTTACGACACATGACCTAGTCGGAACGTCATGGCTGATGTCGGGTTAATCGCCATCAGCTGCTGCAGTGAGCTGGCGGCGAGTCCCGCACACATCAGCTGATTTGAACAGCTGACATGTGCAGCTTTCAGGCGCAGGTGGATCTGCGATCCACTTGCGCCTGTTAACCCTTAGATCGTGCTGTCATAATGTGACAGCGCGATGTAAATGGCACTGGCAGGGAAGACTCCTTTCCCTGCCACCATCGGAGGTCCAGTGACGTGGTCATGGGGAAGCCGATGGTTGGCAAGGTAGCATTGTGTCATATGATGACTCCTGTCGCCATCATGACTCCTTTCCTCTTACTGCCGGCAGAGCGCTGGCTGTAAGAGGAGCGCAGCATTTCTTCTGGTCTGAGCTGTGTAGCTATGATCAGGAGTAATGAACAAGCGATTAGACTGCTGATTCTAATAACCCCCTAGGGGGACTAGCAAAATAAAAGTGGTTTTTGTTTTTTTTTTTTTAATTTAAAAAAAAAACACCTAAGTTCAATTCACACCACATTGGCTCCATTGAAAATTAAAGGGTTAAAAAAAATAAATTTTGGTTCAGAAATGCCTGATCTATCAAAATATAAATTCAATTAATCTGATCAGTAAATGGTGTAGCAGCAAAAAATATTCCAAACGCCAAAATTAAGTTTGTTTTCTTTGTCGCTCCATTGGGAGACCCAGACAATTGGGTGTATAGCTACTGCCTCCGGAGGCCACACAAAGTATTACACTCAAAAGTGTAAACCCCTCCCCTCTGCTATACACCCTCCCGTGCATCACGGGCTCCTCAGTTTTTATGCTTTGTGCGAAGGAGGCTGACATCCACGCATAGCTCCACATCTTAGTCAGCAGCAGCTGCTGACTAGGTCGGATGGAAGAAAAGAGGGCCCATAACAGGGCCCCCAGCATGCTCCCTTCTCACCCCACTCTTGTCGGCGGTGTTGTTAAGGTTGAGGTACCCATTGCGGGTACACAGGCAGGAGCCACATGCTGTTTTCCTTCCCCATCCCTTCAGGGCTCTGGGTGAAGTGGGATCCTAATCGGTGCTCCCTCCGCAGCCCCTGGGAATCTGCTGGACAGGAGCCGGGTATCGTCAGGGGTGGTGCAGGACTGTGTTCTCTTGGATTCATATCGTCAGGGACAAGGCCCTGCTACTGTGAGGTACTCTGTGTCCCCGTGGGGACCGCGCATGGAGCGCTTGTGCCATACACACTGCAGCACTGCTGGGTGTGTTAGTGCGCCGGGGACTACCGCGCCGGCCGTGCTTATTTGCCGGCCGCGCTTATAACTTTAGTCCCCGGCTTTTGCGGCCTAGTTTCGCTTATTCCCGCCCACAGGCCTGCCAGTCAGGGGAAGGGCGGGACGCTGCACAGGACGGCAGCACTGAGGGCTGGAGCATACTCTGTATCCTCCTCCCCCCTCACTCAGCACAGTGGGGCACTAGATTCCCGCACTTTTTAGGGCACGCCCACGGCCCCATCCTCCCCACAGAACGCCGGCAGCCATTACTGTCAGCACTTCTGGCGCTGGAGAGGAGAGACAACATCAGGGGGGCCCGGGCACGGATTCTGGTGATCACACAACCGCTGTGAGCGGTCGGTAAGCAGCACCTGAGGTGCTGGCCCCACTGAGTGCCGAAGTGTATATATATATATATATATATATATATATATATATATATATATATATATATATATATATATATATATATATATATATATATATATATATATATATATATATATATATACACATATATACACTTCGGCACTCAGTGGGGCCAGCACCTCAGGTGCTGCTTACCGACCGCTCACAGCGGTTGTGTGATCACCAGAATATATATATATATATATATATATATATATATATATATACTTGTTGTATGGTCGCACTGTTGCTTTTTGGCTACTCCTAGAGAAGCCTTACAGTCCAGCCCCGGGCACTGTTCAATGATTATACCACCCCCGGACCTGCCAGTCAGGAGGAAGGGCGGGACAGTCGGGCTGACGCTGACAGTGAGGGCCGGAGCACACTTCGCTGTCCTCCGCCCCCCTCACTAATCACGCTACGGAACTGATCCCCTCAAGGACTCAGTGTCCCCTTGGGGACGGTGCAGAGAGCAGCTTCGCCTCAGACTTGGCGACTACCGCGCCGACCGCGCCTGCTTGCCGGCCGCGGTCTGTAACTTTAGTTCCCGGCTTTTGCGGCCTAGCGCCTTAAACTCTCGTCCCTGGCCCTGCCAGTCAGGGGGAAGGGCGGGACGGTCAGTCGGAGGCTAGCAGTGACGGCTGGAGCACACTTGGCTGTCCTCCGCCTCCCTCATGTTTCGCTCAGGGCACCAGATTCCTGCACTTTTGGGGTTACGCCAACGGCTCCCCCCTCCACTGTACACGCCGACAGACAGCCATGTTTTCAGCAGCACATACTGCTTCAGGGTCGGTACACCAGGGGGCTTCTTCTCGATGCTGGGCCCCCTAGTGTGATGAACTGTATATGGGATACACTCTATATATGGCTATATAATGTTTGAATGCAGTTTCA
This sequence comes from Anomaloglossus baeobatrachus, assembly GCF_048569485.1. Taxonomy (NCBI): domain Eukaryota; kingdom Metazoa; phylum Chordata; class Amphibia; order Anura; family Aromobatidae; genus Anomaloglossus; species Anomaloglossus baeobatrachus. Next base: position 39,987,776 of record NC_134360.1, read on the forward strand.
CTGGTTGAGCTTCGCCGGCGTTCCCTGTCCAGGCGGCAGGGACAGAGTTACAGCTTTGCTGAGACACTCTCTGGGTCATTTTCATTATCCATGTCTCAGGCTATGGACAAATGGTCGGCTAAGAGACTAGGAGTTTGCAGTCCAGACCGGCCCCTTACACAGGCCCCGGGCACTGCGGGATCGCCCCAGGCCTCCCTCGGTCTGCGACGAAGCGTGTTCCTGGGGTGGCCTCTAGTTAGTACGTGGTAAACTCCAGCACGAACCGCAGTCCCAGTCCGGCTAAGCAGCCTTGCTTGGAATCTTCCCCCGACTTCTAGGGTCTCAGCTTGAGGGCCCTCTAGAGGATGGGGCGGAGGTCGCAACCCAGGACTCTGTCCGGACGTGGCTCTCAAGGCTTCACAGATTCTGTCCAGAAGCACACCTTCCCGAACAAGCGTTTTACTGAACGCCTTATAACACACGTTGTCCCTTCCCCTCTGACGTTGTTAAGGTTTCGGCTCAGTGTCATAAGGTGCCCGCCAGTCTCGGACTGGCGGCTAGATCAGTAGTAGCAGTGGCTGGCGGGTCCACGCTCAAGAATGCCACGGACAGACAGATAGAACTCCTAATGGGATCCATCTATGAAGCCATAGGCGCGTCCGTTGCCCCAGCCTTTGCAGGGGTGGGCACTCCAGGCTATCTCAGCTGCTCTGTCGCAGATCAATGCGGTCATCCTGTGCTCCGCAACTAGCGTCTTTGACGTCTCAGGCGGTGGTATTTTCATCCTCCGCCGTGCACAGAGAACCTTTTCTGCATGGCGGTCCAGGTCAGGGGAGTGATCCCCACATGTCCAAGACCGATGTAGGAGACATTCTGTCTTACGGTCACAGGATAGAGCTCAGTTCTCGTCCTCCGACTCGTTGATTCACAGCATCTCCGTCCCCCGAGCGAGCCGATGCACGTTTCCAGTCGGTGAACACTCCGAAGGCAGGAGGAGTTGCGATCCTCGTTCCCCTTCAAGAACGTAGTCGCGGTTTTTTACTCCAGCTTGTTCGTGGTACCAGATAGGACGGATTACTCCGCCCCGTTCTGGACTTCACACGGCTCAACGGACGGAGAACCTGAAGGTTCCGGATGGAAGCTCTCCGCTTGCCATCACCTTTGATGGCCCAAGGAGGTTCCCTAGCATCAATCGACATCAGGGATGCTTATTTCCACGTGCCGTTTGTACCAGAATATCAGCGCTTCCTGCGCTTCGCCATAGGGAACGAACACCTTCAGTTCGTGGCACTAACTTTCGGCCTGGTGACAGCCCTACGGGCCTTCACCAAGGTCATGACAACGGTGGTAGCGGTCCTACTCTCTCAGGCAATCTGCTGGTCAAGGCCCCCTCTCGGATGGCATGCCAACACAGACTGAACATTGCTCTAGAGACTCTCCAGAGATTCGGGTGGTTCATCAATTTTTCCTAAACTCAAAATTGGCACCGACCCAATCACTGACATATCTCGGCATGGAGTTTCATACTCTCTCAGCGATAGTGAAGCTTCCGCTGGACAAACAGCGTTCACTACAGACAGGGGTGCAATCGTTCCTTCGAGCCCCGTCACTCCCTTGAGGCGCCTCATGCACTTCCTAGAGAAGTTGGTGGCCGCAATAGAGGCAGCTCCGTTTGCGCAGATTCATCTGCGCCCACTTTAATGGGACTTTCTCCGCAAATGGGACAGCAAATCGACGTCCCTCGACAAGAACGTTGCTCCTTCTCGGGCAGCCATGGCCTCCCTTCAGTGGTGGCTTCTTCTCACTCTTGTCGAAGGAAAAATCCTTCCTGCCCACATCCTGGGCTGTGGTCACGGCGGACACGAGTCTGTCAGGGAGTCTTCCCCCACCACAGGGCTCAGGGTACATGGACTCAGCAGAGTCCTCCCTCCAGAGCAATGTTCTGGAGAGAAGGGCAGTGTTCTAGCCCTAATAGCGTTCCAGCCATGGCTGGAAGGCAGGCAGATCCGAATTCAGTCGGACAACGCCACGGCGGTGGCATACATCAACCACCAAGGCGGCACAAGCAGTCGGCAAGCCTTCCAGCAAGTCCGGCGGATTCTGCTGTGGGCGGAAGCCACAGCCTCCACCATCTCCGCAGTTCACATCCCGGGCGTAGAAAACTGGGAAGCAGACTTTCTCAGTCGCCAGGGCATGGACGCAGGGGAATGGTCTCTTCGACCGGACGTGTTTCAAGAGATTTGTTGCCGCTGGGGGAAGCCGGACGTCGACCTATTGGCGTCCCGGCACAACAACAAGGTCCCGGCATTCATGGCACGTTCTCAAGATCACAGAGCTCTGGCGGCAGACGCATTCTGAGTTCTGCGGCCCTCAACCTGACTGCGTAGCCATTGAGTACTGGATCCTAGCGTCTTCAGGGTTATCTCAAGAGGTCATTGCCACTATGAGACAGGCCAAGCAACCAACGTCCGCCAAAGATCTACCACAGGACGTGGAAGATCTTCTTATCCTGGTGCTCTGATCAGAGTTTTACTCTCTGGCCATTCGCCTTGCCCACTTTCTGTCCTTCCTTCAATCCGGACTGGAGAAGGGGTTGTCTCTCGGTTCCCTTAAGGGACAAGTTTCAGCGCTTTCTGTGTTTGTGTTTCAAAAGCGTCTAGCCAAACTCCCTCAGGTACGCTCGTTCCTGCAGGGGGTTTGCCACATAGTCCCTCCTTACAAGCGTCGGCTAGAACCCTGGGATCGGAACAGGGTGATACCGACTCTTCAGAATCCACCCTTCGAGCCAATGAGGGATATTCTCTTTCTTTTTCGCTCCTAATTGGGAGACCCAGACAATTGGGTGTATAGCTACTGCCTCCGGAGGCCGCACAAAGTACTACACTTAAAAGTGTAAGGCCCCTCCCCTTCTGGCTATACACCCCCCCGTGGGAGCACGGGTCCCTCAGTTTTTTGCTTTGTGCGAAGGAGGTCAGACACGCACGCATAGCTCCACTATTTAGTCAGCAGCAGCTGCTGACTATGTCGGATGGAAGAAAAGAGGGCCCATACAGGGCCCCCAGCATGCTCCCTTCTCACCCCACTCTCTGTCGGTGGTGCTTGTTAAGGTTGAGGTACCCATTGCGGGTACGGAGGCTGGAGCCCACATGCTGATTCCTTCCCCATCCCCATTAGGGCTCTGGGCGAAGTGGGATTTTACCGGTCTCCAGGCACTGAGACCGTGCTCCATCCGCAGCCCCTGGAGAAGCCGCTGAATATGGAGCTGAGTATCGTCAGGGACATGGCCCTGCTCCGTCAAGGTACTCTGTGTCCCCGTGCATACGCGCGCACACCGCAGCATTGCTGGGTGTGTTAGTGCGCCGGGGACAACAGCGCTGCTGCGCTTGTGCCATTTCCTCACTTCAGCTTAGCTGAGTGGGTAGACTCAGGGAGAACGGTCGCGCCGGCCGCTGGGACTGCGACGCGGCTGGGACTTGTGGTGCGCCGGGGACTTCCGCGCTGGCCGTGCATATATCACGGCCGCGCTTATTACTACAGTCCCCGGCTTTTGCGGCCTAGTTCGTTCGTTCCCGCCTCCGCACCTGCCAGTCAGGAGGAGGGCGGGACGCTGTACAGAGCATCAGCGCTGAGGGCTGGAGTCTTTTTTACATACTCCAGCCCTCACACCAGGCACAGTAGGACGCAGTTTCCCGCACTTTGTTTGTGGCACGCCCACGGTCCGCCCCTCTTCACAGAACGCCGGCAGCCATTCCTGCCTGCACGCTGAGCTGCAGAGGGGAGACGGGGAGACCCAGACACGGGATTCTACGGCCTCATACCCGCTGTTCAGCGGGCGGTAAGCAGCCCTCAAGGGCTCACCCCCACTTGTGCCGTTTGTATACTGAGTATTTTGTGTTTGCAAATACTTTGTACTGTACGGTCGCTGGTGATTCTCGGCTATACCCCCTCCTAGATTACAAGGAGGCAACAGCATGTCGTCCGCAAAACGCAAGGGTGCCAAGGCACAGACATTATATGCTGCCTGTACCGCATGTGGGGCTGCTCTACCGGCAGGTTCCACTGACCCCCATTGTGTGCAGTGCTCGGCCCCTGTGCAACTTGCACAGCCGGGGCCTCTGCTGGACGTGACCCAGAGTGTACCACCTGTGAATGCTGTCCAGGTGACAGGAACGGAGTTTGCAGCTTTTGCTGACAGATTGTCTATGACCATGTCAAAGATTCTTGAAACATTGCAGTCTAGACCAGTAACTCAGACCATGGACACTGTGGCATCATTGCTCCCTGGTCCCCCTCAGCTGGAACACTTCCAAGCTCCGGGGGTGTCACATGCACCCCAGGGTGACGATTCTGACTCAGACAACAGTCCCAGACAACCTAAGCGGGCTCGTTATGAGGGGCCCTCAACTTCGTCTCACTGGTCAGGATCCCAGCGGGACGAATCTATGGGTGATGAGGCGGATGTAACTGATCAAGATTCTGATCCTGGGACCGCTCTCAATCTGGACACACCGGATGGTGACGCCATAGTGAATGATCTTATAGCGTCCATCAATAGGATGTTAGATATTTCCCCGCCAGCTCCTCCTGCGGAGGAGGCAGCTTCACAGCAGGAGAAATTCCATTTCAGATATCCCAAGCGTAAATTAAGCACTTTTCTGGACCACTCTGACTTTAGAGATGCAATCCAGAAACACCACGCTTATCCTGAGAAGCGGTTTTCTAAACGGCTTAAAGATACACGCTATCCTTTTCCCCCTGACGTGGTCAAGGGTTGGACCCAGTGTCCCAAGGTGGACCCTCCAATCTCCAGGCTTGCAGCTAGATCTTTAGTTGCAGTAGAAGATGGAGCGGCACTTAAAGATGCCACTGACAGGCAGATGGAGCTCTGGCTGAAATCCATCTATGAAGCTATTGGAGCGTCGTTGGCGCCAGCTTTTGCAGCCGTATGGGCACTCCAAGCCATTTCAGCTGGGCTTATACAAGTCGACTCGGTCACACGTACATCTGCCCCGCAGGTGGCACCATTGACCTCTCAAATGTCTGCATTCGCGTCTTACGCGATTAATGCTGTCCTGGACTCTACGAGCCGTACGGCGGTGGCGTCAGCCAACTCCGTGGTTTTGCGCAGAGCCCTGTGGTTGAGAGAATGGAAGGCAGATTCTGCTTCCAAGAAGTGCTTAACCAGTTTGCCTTTTTCCCGTGACCGATTGTTTGGGGAGCGTTTGGATGAAATCATTAAACACTCCAAGGGTAAGGACTCATCCTTACCTCAACACAGACAAAACAAGCCCCAACAAAGGAGGGGTCAGTCTGGTTTTCGGTCCTTTCGAGGCTCAGGCAGGTCCCAATTCTCCTCGTCCAAAAGGACTCAAAAGGATCAGAGAGGCTCAGATTCTTGGCGGACTCAGTCACGCCCAAAAAAGACAGCAGGAAGAACCGTTACCAAGACGGCTTCCTCATGACTTTCAGCCTCCTCTCTCCGCATCCTCGGTCGGTGGCAGGCTCTCCCGCTTTGGCGACATTTGGCTGTCACAGGTCAAAGACCGTTAAGTGAGGGACATTCTGTCTCACGGGTACAGGATGGAGTTCAGCTCTCGTCCTCCAACTCGTTTCTTCAGAACTTCCCCACCGCCCGACCGAGCCGATGCTCTGCTGCAGGCGGTGGCCGCTCTAAAGGCGGAAGGAGTGGTGACTTCCGTTCCTCTTCAGGAACAAGGTCACGGTTTTTACTCCAATTTGTTTGTGGTGCCAAAGAAGGACGGGTCCTTTCGGCCCGTCCTGGATCTAAAGTTGCTCAACAAACACGTAAAAACCAGGAGGTTCCGGATGGAATCTCTACGCTCCGTCATAGCCTCAATGTCTCAAGGAGATTTCTTAGCATCAATAGACATCAAAGATGCTTATCTTCACGTGCCGATTGCGCCAGAGCATCAGCGTTTTCTACGCTTCGTTATAGAGAGCGAACACCTGCAGTTCGTAGCGTTACCTTTCGGGCTGGCAACAGCCCCTCGGGTCTTCACCAAGGTCATGGCAGCAGTAGTAGCTGTCCTGCACTCGCAGGGTCACTCCGTGATCCCGTATTTGGACGATCTACTTATAAAGGCACCCTCTCAAGAGGCATGCCAACACAGTCTGAACGTGGCACTGAAGACTCTCCAGAGTTTCGGGTGGATTATCCACTTTTCAAAGTCAAATCTAACCCCGACCCAATCACTAACATATCTTGGCATGGAGTTTCATACTCTCTCAGCGATAGTGAAGCTTCCACTGGACAAGCAGTGCTCTCTGCAGACAGGGGTGCAATCTCTCCTGCAGAACCAGTCCCACTCCTTGAGGCGCCTCATGCATTTCCTAGGGAAGATGGTGGCAGCAATGGAAGCAGTCCCTTTCGCGCAGTTTCATCTGCGCCCTCTACAATGGGACATTCTCCGCCAATGGGACGGGAAGTCGACGTCCCTCGACAGGGATGTCTCCCTCTCTCAGGCAGCCAAGGACTCTCTCCGATGGTGGCTTCTTCCCACCTCATTGTCAAAAGGAAAGTCGTTCCTACCCCCATCCTGGGCGGTGGTCACGACAGATGCGAGCCTATCAGGGTGGGGAGCAGTGTTTCTTCACCACAGGGCTCAGGGTACGTGGACTCAGAGAGAGTCCACCCTTCAGATCAATGTTCTGGAAATCAGAGCAGTCTATCTTGCTCTGCGAGCCTTCCAACAGTGGCTGGAGGGCAAGCAGATCCGGATTCAGTCGGACAATTCCACAGCGGTGGCGTACATCAACCACCAAGGGGGAACACGCAGTCGGCAAGCCTTTCAAGAAGTCCGGCGGATTCTGACGTGGGTGGAAAACACAGCATCCACCATATCCGCAGTTCACATCCCAGGCGTGGAAAACTGGGAAGCAGACTTTCTCAGTCGCCAGGGCATGGACGCAGGGGAATGGTCCCTTCACCCGGACGTGTTTCAGGAGATCTGTCGCCGCTGGGGGATGCCGGACGTCGACCTGATGGCGTCACGGCACAACAACAAGGTCCCGGTTTTCATGGCACGGTCTCACGATCACCGAGCTCTGGCAGCAGACGCCTTAGTTCAGGATTGGTCGGAGTTCCGACTACCTTATGTGTTCCCACCTCTGGCATTGTTGCCCAGAGTGCTCCGCAAAATCAGGTCCGACTGCCGTTGCGCCATTCTCGTCGCTCCAGACTGGCCAAGGAGGTCGTGGTACCCGGATCTGTGGCATCTCACGGTTGGACAACCGTGGGCGCTACCAGGCCGTCCAGACTTGCTGTCTCAAGGGCCGTTTTTCCATCTGAATTCTGCGGCCCTGAACCTGACTGTGTGGCCATTGAGTCCTGGATCCTAGGGACCTCAGGTTTATCTCATGATGTTGTTGCCACCATGAGACAGGCTAGGAAACCTACCTCCACCAAGATCTACCACAGAACGTGGAAGATATTCTTATCTTGGTGCTCTGCTCAGGGAGTTTCTCCCTGGCCATTTGCATTGCCTATTTTTCTTTCCTTCCTGCAGTCTGGGTTGGAAAAAGGTTTGTCGCTTAGCTCCCTTAAAGGACAAGTCTCTGCGCTATCCGTATTCTTTCAGAAGCGCCTGGCGCGACTTCCTAAGGTACGCACGTTCCTGCAAGGGGTTTGTCATATCGTTCCCCCTTACAAGCGGCCATTGGAACCCTGGGATCTGAACAAGGTTCTAATTGCTCTCCAGAAGCCACCTTTCGAGCCTATGAAGGAGATTTCCTTTTCTCGGCTTTCACAGAAAGTGGCTTTTCTGGTGGCGGTCACGTCTCTTCGGAGAGTGTCAGAGCTGGCGGCGTTATCTTGCAAATCTCCCTTCCTGGTGTTTCACCAAGACAAGGTAGTACTGCGTCCAATTCCAGAGTTTCTTCCCAAGGTGGTATCTTCCTTTCATCTCAATCAGGATATCACTTTACCATCTTTGTGTCCGCATCCAGTTCACCAATTTGAAAAGGGTTTGCATCTGTTGGACCTGGTGAGAGCACTCAGGATCTACATTTCCCGCACGGCGCCTCTGCGCCGTTCGGATGCACTCTTTATCCTGGTCGCTGGTCAGCATAAAGGGTCGCAAGCTTCCAAATCCACCCTTGCGCGGTGGATCAAGGAACCAATTGTTCACGCCTACCGTTCTGCTGGGCTTCCGACTCCTTCTGGACTGAAGGCCCATTCTACCAGAGCCGTGGGTGCGTCCTGGGCATTACGGCATCAGGCTACGGCTCAGCAGGTGTGCCAGGCGGCTACCTGGTCGAGTCTGCACACTTTTACCAAGCATTATCAGGTGCATACCTACGCTTCGGCGGATGCCAGCCTAGGTAGACAAGTCCTGCAGGCGGCGGTGGCCCACCTGTAAGAAAGGGCTGCCTGACAGCCCGATCACGAGGTATTCTTTTACCCACCCAGGGACTGCTTTTGGACGTCCCAATTGTCTGGGTCTCCCAATTAGGAGCGAAAAAGAAGGGAATTTTGTTTACTTACCGTAAATTCCTTTTCTTCTAGCTCCAATTGGGAGACCCAGCACCCGCCCTGTTTTTTCTTAGGGTATTTGTTTTTCGGGTGCACATGTTGTTCATGTTGATAAGTTACGTTCTCCGATATTGTTTATCGGATTGAATTTGTTTTTGAAACGGTTATTGGCTTTCCTCCTTCTTGCTTTTGCACTAAAACTGAGGGACCCGTGCTCCCACGGGGGGGTGTATAGCCAGAAGGGGAGGGGCCTTACACTTTTAAGTGTAGTACTTTGTGCGGCCTCCGGAGGCAGTAGCTATACACCCAATTGTCTGGGTCTCCCAATTGGAGCTAGAAGAAAAGGAATTTACGGTAAGTAAACAAAATTCCCTTCTTCACGCCTTTCGCAGAGGGTGGTCTTCCTAGTGGCAGTCACGTCACTCCGCAGAGTGTCTGACATAGCAGCGCTGTCATGTAAAGTCCCCCTTCCTGGTGTTTCACCAGGACAAGCTGGTTCTGTGTTCGGTTCTGGAATTTCTCCCGAAGGTGGTATCCTCTGTTCATCTCAATCAGGATATCTTCTTACCTTCTTTTTGTCTCATCCAGTTCACCAACGTGGAACGGATTTGCACTTGTTAGGTCTGGTGAGAGCACTCAGGCTCTACATTTCTTGTACGGCGCCGCTCGGATGCGCTCTTGTCCTTGTCACTGACCAGCGTAAAGGGTCGCAAGCTCCCAAGTCAACTTGGCTCGGTGGATCAAGGAACCAATTCTTGAAGCCTACCGTTCCGCTGGGCTTCCGGTTCCTTCAAGGCTGAAGGCCCATTCTCCCAGAGCCGTGGGTGCGTCCTGGGCGTTGCTGCACCAGGCTACGGCTCAGCAGGTGTGTCAGGCGACTACCTGGTTGAGTCTCCACGCCTTCACGGAGCACTATCTAGTGCATACCTACGCTCGGCAGATGCCAGCTTACGTAGGCGAGTCCTTCAGGCGGCGGTTGCCCACCTGTAGGAAGGAGCCTTTTTACGGCTTTTATCGAGGTATTCTTTTACCCACCCAGGGACTGCTTTTGGACGTCCCAATTGTCTGGGTCTCCCAATGGAGCGACAAAGAAGAAGGGAATTTTGTTTACTTACCGTAAATTCCTTTTCTTCTAGCTCCAATTGGGAGACCCAGCACCCGCCCCTGTTCCCTTCGGGCTGTTATTCTTTGTGTACACATGTTGTTCAGATTGAATTGTTCTTGGTCATGGTTTCAGTTCTCCGAACATCCTTCGGATTGAATTTACCTTAGACCAATTTATAAGTTTCCTCCTTCCTGCTTTTGCACCAAAACTGAGGAGCCCGTGATGCACGGGAGGGTGTATAGCAGAGGGGAGGGGTTTACACTTTTGAGTGTAATACTTTGTGTGGCCTCCGGAGGCAGTAGCTATACACCCAATTGTCTGGGTCTCCCAATTGGAGCTAGAAGAAAAGGAATTTACGGTAAGTAAACAAAATTCCCTTCTTTTTTTGGTCGCAGCAAAATGGAATAACATGCGATCAAAACGTAGCATCTGCGCAAAAATGGTACCGTTAAAAACGTCAGCTCGAGCCGCAAACAGTAAACCTTCACTGAGCCCATAGATCCCGAAAAATGAGAGTGCTTCGGGTTTTGGAAAATGGCGCCACTTGTTTTTCTTTGTCGCTCCATTGGGAGACCCAGACAATTGGGTGTATAGCTTCTGCCTCTGGAGGCCACACAAAGTATTACACTTTAAAAGTGTAACCCCTCCCCTCTGCCTATACACCCTCCCGTGGACCACTGGCTCCTCAGTTTTATGCTTTGTGTGGAAGGAGGCACACATCCACTCATGCATTCTCATACATAGTTATGTCGGATGGAAGAAAAGAGGACCCCGATGGGGCCCCCGGCATGTTCCCTTCTCACCCCACTATGTCGGCGGTGTTGTTAAGGTTGAGGTACCCATTGCGGGTACAGAGGCTGGAGCCACATGCCGTCTCCTTCACCATCCCTTATGCGGCTCTGGGAGAAGTGGGATCCTGAGCGGTCATCCATTTGCTGGGACCGTGCTCCATCCGCAGCCCCTGGTGGAACCTGCCGGACCGGAGCCTCTTCAACCCCAGGGACCGGGCCCTGCAACTTGAAGGTACTCTGTGTCCCCATGGGGGGGACTGTACAGGGAGCGCACCTTCTTCCCGGAAGCCGCGGTAGTTGTAAAACTGAGGACTTCCGCGCCGACCGTGCCTGCTTATCGGGCGCGGCCTCAAATTTAGTCCCCGGCTTCGCCGCGGCCTAGTCGCGAAAATCCCGCCCCCGGGCCTGCCTGTCAGGGGTAAGGGCGGGATTGCCGACATGACGTCTGATGTGAGGGCTGGAGCATCCTGCATGTCTCCCTCCCCCCTCATTGACCACTGTGGGGGACCCCAGATTCCCGCTCTTTGCTGGCGCCGCCCTCGGCCTCACTCCTTCCCTGAGAGCTCCGGCGGCCATTTTTTTGGCATTCTGCCGGTGGATGCTTCTCAGTGACACAGCTCTGCAGCTCCGGGGGATCCACGACTGGGAATCTGGAGGACACACTCAGTGGTCACTCTCCTAAGAGACAACAGCATGTCGTCCACAAGGAGCAAAGCTACTAAGGCACAGGATTTTTTCGCGGCCTGTACCTCTTGTGGGGCTATGTTGCCTGCGGGATCCACCTACCCTCACTGTGAGCAATGCTCTACTCCTGCACGCTTGCTCAGCCGGAGCCTCGGGCACTTGTGGGCCCCTCGGCTCATGTAGATCCCCCTGCCCCCCCCTGAGCAGGCTGCAGGGACAGAGTCACCGGTGTTGGCCTCTTTCGCTTAGAAACTCTGTCACTTTCTCAATCCATTGCACAGTCTATGGACAAATGGTCATCTAAGCTCCTTGAGGCATTGCAGTCCAGACCGGGCCCTTCACAGGCCCCGGCCCCTGTTAGCTTGTCTCCTCCAGGCCCCTCTCGGTCCGCGCCGCAGCGCGCACCCAGGTTAGCCCCTAGGTCTCAGGCGGAGGACTCCTGCCCGGACCGCAGTCCCAGACCGGCTAAGCGGCCTCGCTGGGACTCTTCCCCGGCCTCCTCACGCTGCTCGGGATCCCAGCTTGAGGACTCTCAGGAAGACGAGGCGGACGTGGGAGCTCAGGGCTCTGACCCTGACTTCGCCCTTAACCTTGATACACCTGAGGGGGGCGCCTTAGTAAATGATCTTATCTCGTCCATCAACCAGGTGTTGGATCTCTCACCCCCGTCTCCTCCTGTAGAAGAGTCGGCTTCTCAGCAGGAGAAACACCAATTTCGGTTCCCCAAACGTACGCGCAATACGTTTTTTGATCACTCTAACTTCAGGGACGCTGTCCAGAAGCCCAGAGCGGTCCCGAACAAGCGCTTTGCTAAACGGCACACTGACACGCGTTATCCCTTTCCATCTGAAGTCGTTAAGGGCTGGGCACACTCTCCCAAGGTGGATCCGCCAGTCTCTAGATTGGCTGCTAGGTCCGTTGTCTGTTGCCGATGGCTCGTCCCTGAAGGATGCCACTGACAGACAGAGCTCTTGGTGAAGTCTATTTGAGGCCACGGGCGCATCTTTCGCCCCGGCCTTTGCGGCTGTGTGGGCTCTCCAAGCAATCTCGGCTTGCCTGACTGAGATTAATGCTGTCACATGGAATTCTGCTCCGCATGTTTCTTTTTTGACCTCTCAGGCATCAGCCTTTTCGTCCTACGCCATGAACGCCGTCCTGGACTCCACTAGCTGTACGGCTGTAGCATCTGCTAACTCCATGGCAGTCCGCAGGGCCATGTGGCTGCGCGAATGGAAAGCAGACTCTGCTTCCAAAAGGTTCTTAACTGGTTTGCCTTTTTCTGGCGACCGTTTATTTGGCGAACGATTGGATGAGATTATTAAGGAATCCTTGGGAAAGGACTCCTCCTTACCCTAGTCCAAACCTAAGAGACCTCAGCAGAGCAAAATCCAATCGAGGTTTCGGTCCTTTCGTCCCTCCGTCAAGCCCCAATCCTCTTCGTCCAACCGGCCGGAGAAAGGCCAGAGGAACTCCTATGCGTGGCGGTCCAAGTCACGCCCCCAAAAGGCCGCAGGAGGCACTGCCTCCAAGACGGCCTCCTCATGACTCTCGGCCTCCCCTAGCCACATCCTCGGTCGGTGGCAGGCTCTCCCGCTTTGGCGACGCCTGGTGGCCACATGTTCAAGACCGATGGGTGAGAGACATTCTGTCTCATGGTTACAGGATAGAGTTCAGCTCCCGATCTACGGCTCGTTTCTTCAGAACCTCCCCACCCCCCGCACAGGCCGACGCACTTTTTCAGGCAGTGGACGCTCTAAAGATCGAAGGAGTTTCCCCTTCCCCTTCAGGAACGTGGTCGCGGATTTTACTCCATCTTGTTCGTGGTGCCAAAGGACGGGTCATTCCGTCCCGTTCTGGACCTCAAGCTACTCAACAGACATGTGAGAACCAGACGGTTTCGGATGGAATCTCTCCGCTCGGTTATCGCCTCGATGTCACAAGGAGACTTCCTAGCATCGATCGACATCAAGGGTGCTTATCTCCATGTGCCGATCGCACCCGAACATCAATGTTTCCTGCGTTTCGCCATCGGAGACGAACACCTCCAGTTCGTGGCATTGCCTTTCGGCTTGGCGACAGCCCCACGGGTTTTCACCAAAGTCATGGCATCCGTCGTGGCGGTCCTGCACTCTCAGGGCCACTCGGTGATCCCCTACTTGAACGATCTCCTAGTCAGGGCCCCTTCTCGGGTGGCGTGTCAACAAAGCCTTACCGTCGCTCTGGCGACTCTCCAGCAGTTCGGGTGGATCATCAATTTCCCGAAATCCAAGTTGACACCGACCCAATCACTGACTTACCTCGGGATGGAGTTTCATACCCAGCCAGCGTTAGTCAAGCTACCGCGGGACAAACAGCTTTCTCTGCAGGCGGGCGTGCAGTCACTTCTTCGGAGTCAGTCACACCCCTTAAGGCGCCTCATGCACTTCCTGGGGAAGATGGTTGCAGCTATGGAGGCAGTGCCGTTCGCGCAATTCCATCTACGGCCACTCCAATGGGACATTCTTCGCAAATGGGACAAGAGTGCGGCTTCCCTCGACAAGAACATCTTTCCCTTGCAACCAAAACATCACTTCAGTGGTGGCTCCTACCCACATCTGTCTCGGGGAAAATCCTTCCTACCCCCAACCTGGGCCATGGTCACCACGGATGCGAGCCTGTCAGGTTGGGGAGCGGTTTTTCTCCACCACAGGGCTCAGGGAACCTGGACTCCGATAGAATCGTCCCTTCAGATCAATATCCTGGAGATAAGGGCAGTATATCTAGCCCTATTGGCTTTCCATCGGTGGCTGGAGGGCAGGCAGATCCGAATACAGTCGGACAACGCCACTGCCGTCGCCTACATCAACCACCAAGGCGGCACTCGCAGTCGTCAAGCCTTCCAGGAAGTCCAGCGGATTCTGCAGTGGGTTGAAGCCACAGGCTCCACCATCTCCGCAGTTCACATCCCGGGCGTAGAAAACTGGGAAGCAGATTTTCTCAGTCGTCAGGGCATGGATGTGGGGGAATGGTCTCTGCACCCAGACGTGTTTCGAGAGATCTGTCGCCGCTGGGGAACGCCGGACGTCGATCTCATGGCGTCACGGCACAACAACAAGGTCCCGGCCTTCATGGCACGGTCTTAGAATCACAGAGCTCTGGCAGCGGACGCTTTAGTCCAGGATTGGTCGCAGTTTCGACTGCCTTATGTGATTCCCCCTCTGGCGATGCTGCCCAGAGTACTACGCAAGATCAGGTCCGACTGCCGTCGCGCCATTCTTGTCGCTCCAGACTGGCCGAGGCGGTCGTGGTATCCGGATCTGTGGCATCTCACGGTGGGTCAACCGTGGGCACTTCCAGACCGCCCAAACGTGCTGTCACAAGGCCCGTTTTTCCATCTGAATTCTGTGGCCCTCAATCTGACTGTGTGGCCATTGAGTCCTGGCTCCTAGCGTCTTCAGGGTTATCTCAGGATGTCATTGCCACCATGAGACAAGCCAGGAAGCCAACGTCCGCCAAGATCTATTACAGGTCTTGGCAAATCTTCCTATCATGGTGCGCTGATAACTGTTTTCCTCCATGGCCGTTTGCCTTACCCACTTTTCTTTCATTCCTACAATCTGGAATGGACAAGGGTTTGTCCCTCGGCTCTCTCAAGGGCCAAGTATCGGCGCTCTCCGTGTTTTTTCAAAAGCGTCTAGCCAGGCTTCCGCACGTTCCTGCAGGGGGTCTGCCACATGGTCCCACCTTACAAACGTCCGTTGGAACCCTGGGATCTTAACAGGGTCCTGACGGCTCTTCAAAAACCACCTTTTGAGCCGCTGCGGGATGTCTCTCTCTCACGTCTTTCGCAGAAGGTGGCCTTCCTGGTGGCAGTCACATCACTTCGGAGAGTGTCTGAGCTTGCAGCGCTGTCATGCAAAGCCCCCTTTTTGGTTTTTCACCAGGATAAGGTGGTTCTGCGTCCTGTCCCGGAATTTCTCCCCAAGGTGGTATCCCCTTTTCATCTAAATCAGGATATCTCCTTGCCTTCCTTTTGCCCTAATCCAATTCACCAGTGTGAAAAGGATTTGCACTCTTTGGATCTAGTGAGAGCACTCCGGTTCTACGTGTCTCGCACGGCGCCCCTGCGCCGTTCAGATGCGCTCTTTGTCCTTGTCGCTGGCCAGCGTAAGGGCTCTCAGGCCTCCAAGTCAACCTTGGCTCGGTGGATCAAGGAACCGATTCTCAAGGCCTACCGTTCTTCCGGGCTTCCGCTCCCTTCAGGGCTGAAAGCCCATTCTACCAGAGCCGTAGGTGCGTCCTGGGCATTGCGGCACCGGGCGACGGCTCAGCAGGTGTGTCAGGCAGCTACGTGGTCTAGTCTGCACACTTTCACGAAGCACTATAAAGTGCATACCTATGCTTCGGCAGACGCCAGTCTAGGTAGGCGAGTCCTTCAGGCGGCGGTTGCCCACCTGTAAGAGGGGGCCGTTTTCGGCTCTTTTTATTGAGGTATTCTTTTACCCACCCAGGGACTGCTCTTGGACGTCCCAATTGTCTGGGTCTCCCAATGGAGCGACAAAGAAAAGGAATTTTGTTTACTTACCGTAAATTCCTTTTCTTTATCGTTCCTTATGGGAGACCCAAACCATGGGTGTATAGCTTCTGCCTCCGGAGGACACACAAAGAACTACACTCAAACGTGTAGCTCCTCCCTCCTAGCATATACACCCCCTGCTAGCCAGTCCTAGCCAGTTTTTTGCTTTGTGTGTCAGGAGGATCACACACACATATGCATCCTATTTTGATTTTTCATTTTTTCTAAAGATTTGGAAGAAAAGCGGGTCCACTGGACTCCCGGCATGTCCCTTCTCACCCCCCTGGCGGCGGTGCTGTTAAGGTTGACTTCAGGGCAGGAGCCCTTCATGCCGCGCTCCTTCACCATCCCTTAGGGGCTCTGGCTTGAAGTTGGAGCCAACACGGTTCTCACTGCCTTGCAGGAGACCGGCCTCCATCCGCAGCCCTTGTGCAGGACCCTGCTGGAAGGAGCACTGAACCCCCACCCCACCAGGGACTGGGCCCTGCGTCTCAAAGCTAAGTATAGAGACGTTATTCAGAGGGTCCTTCTGCAATGTGGGGCACTTTTTATTGGGGGGGACAGTGATTTACTTTGACAATGCTGCTTTTTACTGTGTTTCCGGCCGGTTCCACGGTTTTTACTGAGAACCGCGCCGATGACGCCTGATTGTCGGCCGCATGCATAACTCTAGGCCCCGGCTTCAGCCGCGGCCTAGTTTCGTTTCGTTCCCCTGCATGTCAGTCATGCAGGGGGACACTGCAGCGCCGGCCGCTCTGCACAGGGGAGGACACTCCTATCTGAGGAGATGATTCCCTCCCCTGTACATCTCCTTAGCCCTCCGATTCCCGCTCCTGGGTTAACCCCCGCCCCCCCCCCCCCTCACTCTGGCGCCATTTTCTCAGCGTTCTTAGTACACTGGTCGGCGCTGGCTGCTCTGCAGTGCAGAGGGAGTGAATATCTGGCTGGGGGTCCAGGCTTGGAATCCGGAGGGCGCACATAATAGCGGCCTGATAAGTCACAACCTTTGGTTGTGCACTTTTATGCACTCTCAGGGCATTCTGAGTTAATTCTTTATTATAGAATCTCCTCCTCAGCAGCATGTCTCACACTAGGAGCAAGGCTCCAAGGCTGTACACTACATGCTCTGCATGTAAGCTCATATTGCCTGAACCGGCACAGACCACACACTGTAATAGGCTCATGTGGTGGTGCCTCAGCCTGGAGTCTCCCCAGGCTGAACCCCTGTCTTGGGTAGCATCTTTTTCCAATGCTATTTCCCAGTCTCCATTGGACAGTTGTCTCGGACGCTGCTAAGCATGCATCAGCCCCCTTCTCAGGGTGCCTCTGATGCTCCAGCTCGCTCTGCAGAGCTCACAGAGTCTGTTTCATCTAATCCCTGACCCCGTCCTCCTAAACAGAGACGCAGGGACTCCTTTCCTTCCTCGCCCCACGGCTCTGCCTCAGGGCCGAGTCACAAGGCGAGGAGGATACCCTTACTGTGGGCTCAGATGCTTCGTCTCTGTACCCCATTGATACCGATGGTGATGCAGATGTTAGCGATTTGATAGCGTCCATTAACTCCGTTCTGGACCTTAACCCTCCAGTGTCAGAAGAACAGGCCTCTTGGGTAGGAAAACATCAGTTTATCTCACCTAAGAGAGCAGGCCACTGTGACTAAACCCAGGGCCTGTCCTGACAAACTCTTTCTTAAGCGTACTTCTGACTTACTGGGGGCTCGGACGCTCTCTATGTACCCTATTGATCTGTCTGAAAGTGACGCAGATGCTAATGATTTGATTGCGTCCATTATATTTATACTGGACCTCAATCCGCCTGTATCAGGGGAGCACCCCTCTTTGGCAGAAAAGCATCAGTATACCTTGCCTAAGAGATCAAGGAGTGTGTTCCTTATCCACTCCACCATTCAGGTCACTGTGACCAAGCCCAGAGCTTGTCCTGACAGACGCTTCCCAGAGCGTGGTTCTGATGACTGTTTCCCCCTTCCACCAATGGTGGTCAAGGAGTGGGCTCATTCACCAAGGGTGGACCCTCCGGGGTCTAGATTTTCAGCCCGGACAGTTGTCGGCTCCTCTCTGAGGATCCCACTGTCCGCCAGGTTGTCCTTCTGGGCCTCGTTCTCCCCATCTTTGCAGCAGTGCGAGCTCTCAAGCCATCTCTGCTTCTTGGGAGGAGATGCATTCCCTCACCAGGGCCTTTTTGCCCGAATTGGTTGCCTTAACTTCCAGGCTTCAGTCTTTTCATCCTATAGCTGGAGACTGTCACCGCACTGCGGTGGCCTCGGCCACTTCCCTCGCTATCCGCAGGTTCCTGTGGCTTCGAGAGTGGAAGGCAGATGCTTCTTAAAAGGTTCCTTGCTGGACTCCCTTTTGCTGGGACCAGTCTATTCGGTGAACAACTGGATGAAATTATTAAGGAAGCTTTCTTCGGCGCTCTATTGGGAGACCCAGACGATTGGGTGTATAGCACTGCCTCCGGAGGCCACACAAAGCAATTACACTAAAAAGTGTAAGGCCCCTCCCCTTCTGGCTATACACCCCCAGTGGGATCACTGGCTCACCTGTTTTCTGCTTTGTGCGAAGGAGGTCAGACATCCACGCATAGCTCCACTGTTTGTAGTCAGCAGTAGCTGCTGCCTATATCGGATGGAAGAAAAGAGGGCCCATATGGGGCCCCCAGCATGCTCCCTTCTCACCCGCGATGGTGCTTGTAAGGTTGAGGTACCTATTGCTGGTACAGAGGCTGGAGCCCACATGCTGTTTTCCTTCCACATCCCCTGGAGGGCTCTGTGGAAGTGGGATCTTACCGGCCCCCAAGCCCTGGGGCCGGGCTCCATCCACAGACCCAGAGAACCTGCTGGATTTGGAGCGGGAGTGCCGTTCAGGGACAAGGCCCTGCAACTTTCAGGTACTGTGTCCCCGGCAGGCACGGACACTCTCAAGGCTTGCTGAGCGTTATAGTGCGCCGGGGACAGTAGCGCTGTGCGCTGGGCTTAGGTCACTGCAGCTTTGCTAAGTGACGTTACATGTTGGGAACTACTGCGCCGACCGCTCCTGGAGCGGCGGCGCAGCTGCGACTTGTGGTGCGCCGGGGACTTTGCGCCGACCGCGCTTTTACGGCGGCGGCGCTTCTAACTTTAGCCCCCGGCTTCTGCGGCCTAGTGCCGCTTCGTTCCCGCCCCCACCCTGTCAATCAGGGTAGGGGAGAGACGCTGCTCAATAGGCAGCGCCGAGGGCTGGAGCTTTATTTACATGCTCCAGCCCTCTCACTAGGCACAGTGGGAAGCAGGCTTCCCGCTCTTCGTCTGTATACGCCCAGGGCCCGCCCCCCCCCTCTCCACAAGGACGCCGGCAGCCATTACACATGCGGTCTGGCTGGGGAAAGGCAGCAGGCTCTGGGAGACCCAGACTAAAGGGATTTCGGCGCCCACACACCGCTCCTAAGCGGGCGGTAAGCAGCACTTAGTGCTGGCCCCACTAGTGCCTCAGTGTTATATTAGTGTACTTTTTTCTTGGTACCATATATATATATATATATATATATATATATATATATATATATATATATATATATATATATATATATATATATATATATATATATATATATATATATATATATATATATATATATATATATATATATATATATATATATATATATATATATATATATAGTGGCACTGTAAGGTCGCTTCTTGGCTGGACACCCTGTACTGCTCTGAGGAGGCAGCAACATGTCATCCGCAAAACGCAAGGGTGCCAAGGCACGGGCTGTGTACACTGTTTGTACTGCATGTGGGGCTGATCTACCGGCAGGCTCCAATGACTCACATTGTGTGCAATGTTCAGTCCCAGTGGCACTTCGTCAGCCAGAGCCTATTGTGGTGGTAGCCCAGGCAGAGACGCCTGTGAACCCTGCCCCGGTGACGGGGACAGACTTTGCAGTTTTTGCTGATAAAATGTCTGTAACTATGACAAAGATCCTGGAGACCTTGCAGGCCAGGACAGTTACTCAGACCATGGACACTGCTGTGTCTATGCTCTCCGGTCCCCCTCAGTTGGAACTAATCCGTGCTCCAAGGGGGTCTCAAGCATCACAGGCTGAAGTCTCTGACTCAGATGACAGTCCCAGGCAGCCTAAGCGAGCTCGCTGGGAAAGACCCTCCACGTCATCACACTGCTCAGGGTCTCAACGAGAAGAGTCTCTCTGTGATGAGACTGAGGACGGTGATCAGGATTCTAATCCTGAGGCCCCTCTCAATCTGGATGCCCCTGATGGTGACGCCATGGTTAATGACCTTATATCGGCAATTAATAGACTGTTGGATATTTCTCCCCCAGCCCCTTCTGCAGAGGAGGCAGCTGCACAGCAGGAGAAGTTCCATTTCCTGTATCCCAAGCGTAAATTAAGTGCTTTTTTGGACCACTCTGACTTCAGGGAATCGATCCAGAAACACGACGCTCATCCAGACAAGCGTTTCTCTAAACGTTCTAAGGATACCCGTTATCCTTTTCCCTCTGAGGTGGCCAAACGCTGGACCCAGTGTCCAAAGGTGGATCCCCCAATTTCCAAGCTTGCGGCTAGATCCATAGTCGCAGTAGAGGATGGCGCTTCACTTAAAGATGCCAACGACAGACAGATGGACCTTTGGTTGAAATCTGTCTATGAAGCTATCGGCGCGTCGTTTGCTCCAGCATTCGCGGCCGTGTGGGCACTCCAAGCTATTTCAGCTGGTTTAGCACAGGTGGATGCTATCATACATCCAGCAGTGCCGCAAGTGGCGTCCCTAACTTCGCAAATGTTTGCGTCCTATGCTATCAATGCTGTCCTAGAATCTACGAGCCGTACCGCTATGGCGTCCGCCAATTCTGTGGTTTTGCGCAGAGCCTTGTGGTTAAAGGACTGGAAAGCAGATGCTGGTTCCAAAAAATGTTTAACCAGCTTGCCATTATCTAGAGACAGACTGTTTGGTGAGCCATTGGCTGAAATCATAAAACAGTCCAAGGGTAAGGACTCTTCCTTACCACAGCCCAGAGCAAGTAAACCTCAACAGAAAAAGTGGCAGTCGAGGTTTCGGTCCTTTCGAGGCTCGGGCAAGGCCCAATTCTCCTCGTCCAAAAGGACTCAGAAAGAACAAGGGAGCTCAGATTCCTGGCGGGCTCACTCACGCCCCAGGAAAGCAAATGGAGGAACCGCTTCCAAAGCGGCTACCTCATGACTTTCGGCCTCCTCCCTCCGCATCCTCGGTCGGTGGCAGGCTCTCCCGCTTTTGCGACATTTGGCTGTCACAGGTCAAAGACCGGTGGGTAACAGACATTTTGTCTCGCGGGTACAGAATCGAGTTCAGTTCTCGGCCTCCACTTCGGTTCTTCAGAACCTCCCCACACCCCAACCGGGCAGATGCCCTGCTGCAGGCGGTGGACTCTCTAAGAGCAGAAGGAGTCGTGATCCCTGTCCCCCCTCAGGAACGGGGGCGAGGATTTTACTCCAATCTTTTTGTGGTTCCAAAAAAGGACGGCTCCTTCCGTCCTGTTCTGGACCTAAAACTGCTCAACAAGCATGTGAACGCCAGGCGGTTCCGGATGGAATCCCTCCGCTCAGTCATTGCCTCAATGTCTCAAGGAGATTTCCTAGCATCAATAGACATCAAAGATGCTTATCTCCACGTGCCGATTGCTACAGAGCACCAACGCTTTCTACGCTTCGTGATAGGAGACGACCATCTTCAGTTCGTAGCGCTGCCATTTGGTCTGGCGACAGCCCCTCGGGTGTTCACCAAGATCATGGCGGCAGTGGTAGCAGTCTTGCACTCTCACGGACACTCTGTGATCCCTTACTTGGACGATCTACTGGTCAAGGCACCCTCTCAAGAGGCATGCCAACTCAGCCTGAATGTTGCACTGGAGACTCTCCAGGCGTTCGGGTGGATCATCAACTTCCCAAAGTCAAATCTGTCACCGACCCAATCACTAACGTATCTTGGCATGGAGTTTCATACTCTCTCAGCGATAGTGAAGCTTCCGCTGGACAAGCAGCGGTCTCTACAAGCTGGGGTGCAGGCTCTCCTTCAAAGTCAGTCGCACTCCTTAAGACGCCTCATGCACTTCCTCGGGAAGATGGTGGCGGCAATAGAGGCGGTTCCGTTTGCGCAGTTTCATCTGCGTCCACTTCAATGGGACATTCTCCGCCAATGGGACGGGAAGTCAACATCACTGGACAGGAAAGTCTCCCTTTCCCAGACGGCCAAAGACTCTCTGCAGTGGTGGCTTCTTCCCACCTCGTTATCACAGGGAAGATCCTTCCTACCACCGTCTTGGGCGGTGGTCACGACAGACGCGAGTCTGTCAGGGTGGGGAGCAGTCTTTCTCCACCACAGGGCTCAGGGTACGTGGACTCAGCAGGAGTCCACCCTTCAGATCAATGTTCTGGAAATCAGAGCAGTGTATCTTGCCCTACTAGCCTTCCAGCAGTGGCTGGAAGGAAGGCAGATCCGAATTCAGTCGGACAACTCCACAGCGGTGGCATACATCAACCACCAAGGGGGGACACGCAGTCGGCAAGCCTTCCAGGAAGTCCGGCGGATTCTGACGTGGGTGGAAGCCACAGCCTCCACCATATCCGCAGTTCACATCCCCGGCGTAGAAAACTGGGAAGCAGACTTCCTCAGTCGCCAGGGCATGGACGCAGGGGAATGGTCCCTTCACCCAGACGTGTTTCAGGAAATCTGTCGCCGCTGGGGGGTGCCGGACGTCGACCTAATGGCGTCACGGCACAACAACAAGGTCTCAACCTTCAAGGCACGGTCTCGCGATCAAAGAGCGCTGGCGGCAGACGCCCTAGTGCAAGATTGGTCGCAGTTCCGGCTCCCTTATGTGTTTCCACCTCTGGCACTCTTGCCCAGAGTGCTACGCAAGATCAGATCCGATTGCAGCCGCGTCATACTTGTCGCCCCAGACTGGCCGAGGAGGGCGTGGTATCCGGATCTGTGGCAGCTCACGGTCGGCCAACCGTGGGCACTCCCAGACCGACCAGACTTACTGTCCCAAGGGCCGTTTTTCCATCGGAATTCTGCGGCCCTGAACCTGACTGTGTGGCCATTGAGTCCTGGATCCTAGCGTCTTCAGGATTGTCCCAAGGGGTCGTTGCCACCATGAGACAGGCTAGGAAGCCCACGTCCGCTAAGATCTACCACAGAACGTGGAGGATATTCTTATCCTGGTGCTCTGCTCAGGGAGTGTCTCCCTGGCCATTTGCATTGCCTACCTTTCTTTCTTTCCTGCAATCTGGGTTAGAAAAAGGTTTGTCGCTCGGCTCCCTTAAAGGTCAGGTCTCGGCGCTATCCGTCTTTTTTCAGAGGCGTTTGGCACGCCTTCCTAAGGTGCGCACGTTCCTACAGGGGGTTTGCCATATCGTACCCCCGTACAAGCGGCCGTTAGATCCATGGGATCTGAACAGGGTACTAGTTGCCCTCCAGAAGCCGCCCTTCGAGCCTCTGAGGGAGGTTTCACTTTCTAGACTATCACAGAAAGTGGCTTTTCTGGTAGCGATCACATCTCTTCGGAGAGTGTCTGAGCTGGCAGCACTATCATCCAAGGCTCCCTTCCTGGTCTTCCACCAGGACAAGGTTGTGCTGCGCCCCATTCAGGAGTTTCTCCCGAAGGTGGTATCCTCTTTTCATCTTAATCAGGATATCTCTTTGCCTTCGTTTTGTCCTCATGCAGTTCATCGGTATGAGAAAAATTTACATTTGTTAGATCTGGTGAGAGCACTCAGAATCTACATTTCCCGCACGGCGCCCTTGCGCCGTTCGGATGCACTCTTTGTCCTTGTCGCTGGTAAGCGCAAAGGGTCGCAGGCTTCTAAGGCCACCCTGGCTCGATGGATCAAAGAACCAATTCTTGAAGCCTACCGTTCTGCTGGGCTTCCGGTTCCATCAGGGCTGAAGGCCCATTCTACCAGAGCCGTGGGTGCATCCTGGGCATTACGACACCAGGCTACGGCTCAACAGGTGTGCCAGGCGGCTACCTGGTCGAGTCTGCACACTTTCACCAAACATTATCAGGTGCATACCTATGCTTCGGCGGACGCCAGCCTAGGTAGAAGAGTCCTGCAGGCGGCAGTTGCCTCCCCGTAGGGGAGGGCTGTCTTGCAGCTCTAACATGAGGTATTTCTTTACCCACCCAGGGACAGCTTTTGGACGTCCCAATCGTCTGGGTCTCCCAATAGAGCGCCGAAGAAGAAGGGAATTTTGTTACTTACCGTAAATTCCTTTTCTTCTAGCTCTTATTGGGAGACCCAGCACCCGCCCTGTTGTCCTTCGGGATTTTTGGTTTGTTTGCGGGTACACATGTTGTTCATGTTGAACGGTTTTCAGTTCTCCGATGTTACTCGGAGAGAATTTGTTTAAACCAATTATTGGCTTTCCTCCTTCTTGCTTTTGCACTAAAACTGGTGAGCCAGTGATCCCACTGGGGGTGTATAGCCAGAAGGGGAGGGGCCTTACACTTTTTAGTGTAATTGCTTTGTGTGGCCTCCGGAGGCAGTGCTATACACCCAATCGTCTGGGTCTCCCAATAAGAGCTAGAAGAAAAGGAATTTACGGTAAGTAACAAAATTCCCTTCTTTGGCAGGAAGAGTACTTCCATGCCACAACCCAGGAAACCTTCCAGGGCAGGAACCAGTCGAGGTTTCGTTCCTTTCGTTTCCTCTAACTGGTCGTCCTCTAAGCCCTCGGCCTCGTCCACTTTCTCAGCCAAGGTCCGTAAACCAACTGGCGCATGAAGCCGTGTCCTAAGTCGGCAGGAGCTGCTGCCACCAGGGCAGCCTCCTCTTGATTATCTGGCCACGCCAGTAACGTCCTTGGTCGGTGGCAGGCTCTCCCTCTTGGGCGACGTGTGGTTGCAACACGTCTTCGATCAGTGGGTGTGGGTTACCCTCTCCCACGGCTACAAAACAGATTTTTTCTGACAACTCCCCCTGCTCCAAGGCAGCCGCCTTCTCACAGGCCGTGGCATTCTTGCAGGCCAATGGAGTAATTGTACCAGTTCCCGACTGGGAACGGTTCTGAGATTTCTACTCAAATCTCTTCCTAGTCCCCGAAAAGGACGGTGCTTCCGACCTGGATCTCAAGCTTCTCAACAAGCATGTTCAGGTGCGGCAATTTTGCAGAAATCTCTGCGATCAGTCAATGACCCAAGGAGATTTCTTAGCATCCATCGACATCAGAGATGTCTCTCTGCATGTGCCATTCGCAGTTTCCCACCAGCGTTGGCTACGTTTTGTAATCAGAGAGGAACATTTCCAATCGTGGCTCTCCCCTTGGGTTAGCCACGGCCCTTTGTGTATTCACCAATTGCGGTGCTGCTCCTCCAGGGGTTGGTAGTGATTCCTTCCTGGACGCCCTTCTAGTCAGGGCTTCATCCAGTGCAGACTGTCAGCGGAGTGTCTCGCTCACTCTCGCCACGCTTGCAGGTCCACTCTGACCCCGACCCAGGAACTTACGTACCTAGGGATGCAATTCGAGACTCTGCTGGCGCTTGCGAAGCTGCCCTTAGTCATACCGCAGTCTCTTCATCTGGCGGTTCGCTCTCTGCTGAGGCTCCGCCGTCATTCCATCAGGCACCTCATGCAGGTGCTGGGTCAGATGATGGCGTCAATAGAAGCGGTTCCCCTTGCCAGTTCCATCTGCGTCCCCTGCAGCTGGACATTTTCCGCTGTTGGGGCAAGGGACTTCTTCCTTGCACAGACTGGTGGCTCTGTCGCCACAGACCAGGAGCTCTCCTTAAGTGGTGGCTTCGGCCCCTCTCTCTGTACCAGGGACGCTCCTTTCTGGCCCCGTCCTGGGTGATTCTGACCACGGGCCAGTCTATCCGGTTGGGGAGCAGTTTCTCCACCACCGAGCATAGGGCACTTGGACACCGTCCGAATCAGCCCTTTCGATCAATGTGCTAGTAATCAGGGCTGTAGTCCTTGGACTCTCAGCCGCCTAGCAATGTTGGAGGTTCAACATATCCTTCAGTGGACGGAGGACTCCATGTCCACCATATCCGCAGTCCA
The DNA here is from genome assembly GCF_048569485.1 of Anomaloglossus baeobatrachus. Classification (NCBI taxonomy): domain Eukaryota; kingdom Metazoa; phylum Chordata; class Amphibia; order Anura; family Aromobatidae; genus Anomaloglossus; species Anomaloglossus baeobatrachus. Next base: position 40,013,440 of record NC_134360.1, read on the forward strand.
CATCCCAGGCGCAGAAAACTGGGAGGCAGATTATCCCAGCCGTCTAACCGTGGGCAGCGGCGGGTGAGCCCTGCATCCGGCAGTGTTCCGGTCAATTTAGCAGGCGGGGCACTCCGGAAGTGGATCTATGGCATCCCGGCACAACAACAAGGTCCCGGTTTACGTGGCTCGCTCCCACGATCCTCAGGCCTTGGCACGAGCTGGTTCCAGATTGGTCCCAGTTCCGTCTGGCCTACGTGTTTCCCCCTCTAGCTCTCTTGCCCAGAGTCCTGCGCAAGATCAAAATGGAGGGCCGTCGGGTCGTACTTATCGCCCCAGGCCCAGGCGAGCTTGGTTTCCAGACCTGCTCCGTCTGTTCGTAGAGGTGCTGTGGCATCTCCCGGACCGGCCAGACGTTCTCTCAGAGGGTCCGTTTTCCACAACAATTCTACGGCTCTCAGATTGACGGCGTGGCTCTTGAGCCCTGAATCCTTACGGCTTCAGGCATTCCTTCCGAGGTCATCTTCACTATGACTCAGGCTCGGAAGTCTTCCTCGGCCAGGATTTACCTCAGGACTTGGAGAATTTTCCTGTCCTGGTGTCGTTCTTCCGGCCATGCTCCTTGGCCGTTTTTTTTCCTTGCCGACCATCCTGTCCTTTCTACAGTCCGGCCTGCAGCTAGGTCTGTCCCTCATTCCCTCAAGGGACAGGTCTCGGCTCTGTCAGCATTGTTCCAGCGGCATATCGCCCGACTGGCCCAGGTGCGCTCCTTCATGCAGGGCGCATCTTACATCATTCCGCCTTACCGGCGGTCTCTGGATCCCTGAGACCTTACTCGGGTCCTCATGGCCTTACAGAAACCCCCCTTTGAGCCTCTTAGGGAGGTTTCGTTGTTTAGTCTTTCACAGAAAGTGGTCTTTCTGGTGGCCATAATTTATCTCAGGAGAGTCTTTTATTTGACTGTGCTCTCTTCGTAGTCACCCTTTTTGGTTTTTTTCGCCAAGACAAGGTGGTTCTCCGTCCAACTCCGGGCCTTCTCCCTAAGGTGGTGTCCCCTTTCCACCTTAACCAGGACATTTCATTGTCTTCCCTTTGTTCGGCCCCTGTGCATCGCTTTGAGAAAGCGTTGCATGCTTTAGATTTGGTGCGGACGCTCCGGATCTATGTGTCACGCACCGCTGTTTCTTAGGCGGTGCACCTCTCTCGTGTGCTGACCATACGTCAGCGCAAGGGTCTCTCGGCTTCTCATGCGACCCTAGCTCATTGAATAGGTCGGCCATATCCGATGCCTACCAATGTTCTCAGATGCCTCCCCCGCTGGGGATTAAGGCGCACTCGACCAGAGCCGTCGGTGCCTCTTGGGCTACGGCTCAGCAGGTCTGTCAGGCTGCCACGTGGTCTAGTCTGCACTTTTTTTTTTCGAAGCACTATCAAGTGCATGCTCATGCTTTGGCAGATGCGAGCTTGGGCGGACGCATCCTTCGGACGGCTGTCGCCCATTTGTGAAGTTAGGTTTCGCCTACTTCTCAGTGTCTGTTTATTTTCCACCCATGGACTGCTTTGAGACGTCCCATGGTCTGGGTCTCCCATAAGGAACGATAAAGAAAAAGAGAATTTTGTTACTTACCGTAAATTCTTTTTCTTATAGTTCCGACATGGGAGACCCAGCACCCTCCCTGTTGCCTGTTGGCAGCTTTCTTGTTCCGTGTGTTTTCACCGGCTGTTGTTGTAGACAGAGGTTCCGGTTGTTCCGGGTTTTGCTCTCTCTACTTGTGGGTGGATGTCCTCCTTCAGCTTTTGCACTAAACTGGCTAGAACTGGCTACCAGGGGGTGTATATGCTGGGAGGGAGGAGCTACACGTTTGAGTGTAGTTCTTTGTGTGTCCTCCGGAGGCAGAAGCTATACACCCATGGTTTGGGTCTCCCATGTCGGAACTATAAGAAAAAGAATTTACGGTAAGTAAACAAAATTCTCTTTTTCTTCTAGCTCCTATTGGGAGACCCAGCACCCGCCCCTGTTCCCTTCGGGCTGTTGTTCTTTTGTGTACACATGTTGTTCATGTTGAATTGTTCTTTTGGTTCATGGTCTTCAGTTCTCCGAACATCCTCCGGATTGAATTTACCCTAGACCAATTTATAAGTTTTCTCCTTCTTGCTTTTGCACCAAAACTGAGGAGCCCGTGATGCACGGGAGGGTGTATAGGCAGAGGGGAGGGGGTTACACTTTTAAAGTGTAATACTTTGTGTGGCCTCCAGAGGCAGAAGCTATACACCCAATTGTCTGGGTCTCCCAATAGGAGCTAGAAGAAAAGGAATTTACGGTAAGTAAACAAAATTCCCTTTTTTTGTGACAAATTCCTGAATTTTTTTAACCCCTTAAATAAAAGTAAACCCATACATGTTTGGGATCTACGAACTCGCACAAACGTGAGGCATCACACCCACACATCAGTTTTACCACCTAGTAAACACTGAATAAAATATCTCCAAAACATTGCACTTTTTTTCAATTTTTCCGCACTTGAAATTGTTTTCGCCGTTTTCCAGTACACTATATGGTAAAACTCATGGTTTCATTTAAAAGTAAAACCTGTCCCGCAAAAAATAAGCCCTTTATATGGCAAGAGTGACGGAAAAATAAAAAAAAGTTACGATTCTCGGAAGAAGGGGAGCGAAAAACGGAAAAGCGCCCTGCCATGAAGGGTTTAAAGTCCTTTAATTTGAACTATTATAGGAGTGCTGCTTCCATTTTTTTGTTTCTCATTTGTCTTTAAAAACGCTGGAGCAGTTTCCTCCTAAGGGTATGTGCAGACATTTTTTTTGCTTGAAATATGCACCTTCTGGCACAAAAATGCACCAAGCGGCATGGTGGCTCAGTGGTTAGCACTGCAGTCTTGCAGCGCTGGGGTCCTGGGTTCAAATCCCACCAAGGACAACATCTGCAAGGAGTTTGTATGTTCTCCCCGTATTTGCGTGGGTTTCCTCCCGGGTTCTCCGGTTTCCTCCCACACTCGAAAGACATACTGATAGGGACTCTAGATTGTGAGCCCCAATGGGGACAGTGGTGTCAATGTATGTAAAGCGCTGTGGAATTAATAGCACTATATAAATTAATAAAATTATTATTTAAAGAACGGAACGCATGCGTTTTTTTTAATGAATAGGAGGACTAAAAAAGCAGGAAAAAATGCACCAACAATTGACATGCTGCAGTTTATTTTCTGCGCCAAATCTGCAAGTAAAAAATAAGCAATGTGCGCACAACAATTCTCATGGACTTTGGTGGCATGAAGAGATACCTGCAAATTTAGGCAACCAACTGCACCAAAACGTACTGTGCACACACAGCCTAAATCAGCTTTTCCATTGATTTAGGCTCTTTCCTTTTGCAGTATGAAAATGAGGAATGATTTCTCCCTTTGTTCCCCCCTTCAGAGCCACTATCAGCTACAGCTCTGCCCCGGTGCTGACTGCCCAATGGTCATACAGGTTCAGGAGCCGAAGGCTCGGCGGGTGCAGTGCATTAGGTGCAGTGAGGTCTTCTGGTAAGTGATTCTTCAACCCTCGTTCGAGACTTGACACATTAAAGGGAACCTGTCACCAGTTTTTTCACTATTAAACTAAAAGTGTCACCTTCTGCAGCTCCTGGGCTGCATTCTATGACGGTGCACCTTGTGCCCTGACTCCCCTTGCAGACCCCAAAAATAACTTTATAAAACCTGTCCGCCACGTATGCAAATTACCTCATCTAGTCAGGTGGTCATCTTCTTTTTCGGCTCCTGTCCCCCCTCCTGCCGCTGTTCACCGTCCTCCTTTCTTGATTGACGTGATGACTCCTCTGTCATCATCCTCCTTGCTATTTCAAATCTCGCGCCTGTGCAGTTAGGTTGGCTCGCGCAGGCGCAGTTCGCTCTGTCATATCGCGGGCAGAGCAGAAAGCATAGCTGCCCTCGCGCGCGCCGGTGAGCTAAATGCACAGGCGCGAGAATATGGTCAGGTACGAGGATGATGCTGGTGAGGTCATGCACACCGCCAACTATAATGTCGCGCCTGTGCATTTTAGCTCACCACCGGCGCGCTCAGCTATGTTTTTTTTTTTTTTTGCTCTGCTCGCGAACTGCGCCAGCGCGAGCAAACATGACTGCACAGGCGCGAGATTTGAAAGAGGAAGGAGGTTGATGACGGAGGCGTCATCACGTCAATCAAGGACGGAGGACGGCGAACAGCGGCAGGAGGGGGGACAGGAGCCGAAAAAGAGGACGCCCACCCGACTAGATGAGGTAATTTGCATATGTGGCGGATAGCTTTTATACAGTTATTTTTGGGGTCTGCAAGGGGAGTCAAGGCACAAGGTGCACCTTCATAGAATGCAGCCCAGAAGGGTGAGACTTTTAGTTTAAAGGGAACCTGTCACCACTTTTTCGGCCTACTTAGAATACTTATATAAGAGCCCAGTGGTGGTGGCCGCAGCTTAAAGGCCGAAAAGTGGTGACAGGTTCCCTTTAAACAATTAGTAAGGTTGTGTTATTAGTGGGTTCAGATCAGTTTATTGGGGCGCACCACCCCATCTATAGCATTGGCCGGTAATGCGCCTTTGGGAGACTGTTGTGGTCTGAATAAATCGTTCTGCACGGATCTGAAATATCCGGCATGAAGCCTTCAGACACAAATGGGTTACTGTCAGGAAAAATCTGTAAACTTGCATCATCTTCCAGGGCTATTTATAAAGGGCGGCCAGCTACTCCGCATCTATCAATCTCCTGCCATTTACTTTGACCCTTCACGTGCTGGGCTGTTGTGTTTTTATAACCTTCCCTTCAGCAATATAGATCTGATGGGGCAGGTTCTGCTATTGTATATGCAGTTATCACCTTCCGTACTTTTTTTTTTTTTTATAATTTCTCTATATCTTCTAATGTAATCAGCTTCCGGTGCCGCCAAATGTACCACGCCCCCACAGACTGCGCCACCATCCGGAAGTGGCTAACGAAATGTGCGGACGACTCCGAAACGGCAAACTACATCAGTGCTCACACTAAAGACGTAAGATGGGGAGTGTAGAAGACGTGCGAAATTTGGGGGGGGGGGGTTTGGGGTTGGGGTATTTGTCCCGCAATCAAAACCGATAATCAGTGTCTGATAGCTTAGGGGGGGGTCCCACAGGGACCCCCTTCTCCATTTAAATGGAGCAGCAGTAGAGTGCTCTGTGGGATCATATTGGTGAGACACACAGCGATCAATGCTTATCGCCAAACGTGGCCTAAAAAGTGTCCTCCATCTGCCCTCATCCTGATAGGGAGAATATAGTCACTGGGACAAGGTGCAATGTCTCTTTAAGAGACTGGCATTTCCAGCAGCTGTTTGCTGTGTCAGTGCTCCCGGTCAGCGATCCAGCTTCATGTCAGCAGTAATGACGGCTCCCTGTATTGTAAAACATCATCACGTACTAGAAAATCTTATTTAACCTCTTAATTCAGATTGACTCTGTTCTGAAGGGGGAAAGATAATGGCTGAAGCTAGCTCCGTAAGACCTCATGCAGACAACCATGCATCACGGTCCAAGTATGGACCACCATGCACAGACCGGGCGCTGCTCTGCTGACCCCCAAGATATAGATCAGGCCATCTAGTTCAGATCAGGAGACCCACGAGTGGTCAGCATATAGCCAGTGACAGACCTGTATAAATGGGGCCTTGGATAAATGCAATACTCAAGCAATCGAGTGCTGTATTTTATTATGGGGAGGGGCCTAGTACTCCTGTTAAAATATGTATGAAATTTTTATTTATGTATTTTAATTTTATTTATTTTATTTTTTAGTGCCCCAAGTGCAATATCTGTATTGAAAAAAATGGAGGTTGCAACCACATGGTAAGTAATAAGGAAAAATGCATTTAACTTGTTAGGCTACTTTCACACATCAGTTTTTTGGCATCAGGCACAATCCGGCGTGTGCCTGATACAACGGATCCGTTTTTTGACGGATCCGGTATACCTGATCTGTCAAAAACTGATCCGGCGCATCCGTTTTTGCATCCGTTTTTTTTACAATAAATTGGAGCATGCTCAGTTTAAAACAGAACCGGCAGCTGCATCCGTTTTTCTTTATCGTTCCTTTGGGAGACCCAGACCATGGGTGTTTAGCTTCTGCCTCCGGAGGACACACAAAGTACTACACTTAAAAGTGTAGCTCCTCCCTCTGAGCTTATACACCCCCTGGTAGCCAGTCCTAGCCAGTTTATTGCTTTGTGTCAGGAGGCATACATCCACACATGCATTCTCATCTGATTTGTTTGACTTTTGGAAAGAGTTTGAAGAAAAGCGGGTCTGTCTGGACTCCCGGCATGTCCCTTCTCACCCCACTGTGTCGGCGGTGTTGTTAAGGTTGATTTACAGGGCTGCAGCCTTACAAGCCGCACTCCTTCACCATCCCTCCTGGGCTCTGGCTTGAAGTGGGAGCCAGCACGGTCTCCATGCCTGGCAGGAGTCCGGTCTCCATCCACAGCCCCTTGAGGATTCTGTTGGACCGGAGCACTCATCCCCAGGGACATGGCCCTGCGTCTCAGCAGCTAAGTACCTATAGCCCTCCAGTTCCCGCTCTTTTATAGGAACGCCCTCTTCTCAGGCAGAGTTCACTCTGCTCTGGGACATCCTGCATTCTGCATCTCTGCTGAGGTGCTGCGACTGGGGGACCGGGCTTCGTGATCTGGAGGGCACACAACACCGCGCTCAGCGGTCTGGTAAGCCACAGCCGGTCTCCGGTTGTGGACCTCTGTATATTCTCCCTGGGGTTCATTCTCTGCAAAGCCCCCACTCCAGCAGCATGTCTCACACAAGGAGCAAGGCTCCAAAGCTTTATTCTGCATGCACTGCATGTAAGCTCCTGCTGCCTGAGCCGAGCACCTATCCACATTGTGATGTCTGCTCTAACTTGGCGGTGCCACAGCCTGGAGTCTCACCCCCAGTGGTCTCTCAGGCTGCTGCTGCACCTGTGACTGAACCCCCGGCCTGGGTAGAGTCCTTTTCTAGGTCCATATCCCAGTCATTTGCTGAGTCCATGGGGCTTTTGTCCAGGACGTTGATGACTATGCATCAGCCCCCCTCACAGGGTGCCTCTAATACTCTTGACAGAGGACTCCTATCCTCTGACCTCCGTCCATCGGAGCTCACGGAGGATTCATCATCTGATGACCCCGTCCTTCTAAGAGAAGGCGCAGGGTTTCCTCCCCCTCCCCATCCCACGGCTCTGTCTCAAGAGCTGACTCTCAAGATGAGGAGGATGCCCTCACTGGGGGCTCGGAGGCTATGTATCCCATCGATTTCTCTGAGGGTGACTCAGATCTTAGTGATTTGATTGCTTCTATTAATTCTGTGCTGGATCTCAATCCGCCAGTGTCAGAGGAGCAACTCTCTTTGGCAGAAAAACATCAGTTTACCTCGCCTAAGAGAGTGAAGAGTGTGTTCTTTAACCACTCCAGTTTTCAGACTGCTGTGACCAAGCCCAGGGCCTGCCCTGACAAACGCTTTCCAAAGCGTGGTTCTGATGACCGGTTTCCATTTCCACCTGAGGTGGTCAAGGAGTGGTCTCACTCCCCAAAGGTAGACCCTCCGGTGTCTAGGCTATCAGCCCGGACCGTTGTGTCGGTGGCTGACGGCACCTCACTTAAGGATTCCACTGACCGTCAGATTGACCTTCTGGCCAAATCTGTGTATGAAGCTGCGGGGGCCGCGTTTTCCCCGACTTTTGCAGCAGTGTGGGCTCTCAAAGCCATCTCTGCTTCTCTAGAGGAGATGCATTCCCTCACCAAGGAATCTATGCATGAGATGGTTACCTTAACTGCTCAGGCTTCAGCTTTTTCATCCTATGCCATGTCTGCCATGCTGGAGGCTTCTCACCGCACTGCGGTGGCTTCAGCTAATTCTCTTGTTATCCGCAGGATTTTGTGGCTTCGAGAGTGGAAGGCAGATGCTTCTTCCAAGAAGTTTCTTGCTGGGCTCCCTTTTGCTGGTTCACGGCTGTTTGGTGAACAGCTGGATGAAATCATTAAAGAAGCTACTGGCGGGAAGAGTACTTCCATGCCACAAACCAAGACCAGGAAACCCGCCCAGGGTAGGAATCAATCGAGGTTTCGTTCCTCCAACTGGTCATCCTCTAAGCCTTCCGCCTCGTCCGCTAACTCAGCCAAGGATCAGAAATCCAACTGGCGCCCAAAAGCGCGTCCGCAGAAGACCGCAGGAGGTTCTGCCACTAAGGCAGCTTCCTCATGACTCTCGGCCCGCTCCAGCCACGTCCTTAGTCGGTGGCAGGCTCTCCCACTTTGGCGACGCTTGGTTAAAGCAAGGCTCCGATCAGTGGGTGAGAGATATCATATCTCACGGCTACAGGATAGAATTCTCTTCCAGCCCTCCAAACAGATTTTGTCTCTCAACTTCCCCCTGCTCCAAGGCCGCCGCCTTCTCGCAGGCCGTGGCGTCCTTGCAGGCAAACGGAGTGATTGTCCCAGTTCCCGCTCAGGAACGGTTCAGAGGTTTTTACTCAAATCTCTTCCTAGTTCCAAAAAAGGACGGTACCTTCCGGCCCATCCTGGATCTCAAGCTTCTCAACAAGCATGTCCGGGTGCGGCATTTTCGCATGGAGTCTCTGCGATTAGTCATTGCCTCTATGACCCAAGGGGAGTTCCTGGCATCCATCAACATCAGAGATGCCTATCTGCATGTGCCAATCGCAGTGTCACATCAGCGTTGGTTACGTTTTGCGATAGGAGAGGATCATTTCCAATTCGTGGCTCTCCCCTTCGGGTTAGCCACGGCCCCTCGGGTATTCACCAAGGTCATGGCAGCAGTGGTTGCGGTTCTGCACCTCCAGGGGTTGGCAGTGCTCCCTTACCTGGACGACCTTCTAGTCAAGGCTTCATCCAGCGCAGACTGTCAGCAGAGTGTTTCCCTCACTCTCGCCACCCTAGCCCAATTCGGGTGGATTGTCAATCTTCCCAAATCCACTCTGACTCCGACCCAGAGTCTCACGTACCTAGTGATGCAGGTTGAGACTTTGCCGGCACTTGTGAAGTTGCCCTTAGACAAACAGCTGTCACTCCGGTTGGCGGTGCGCTCTCTCCTGAGGCCCCGCCGTTATACCCTCAGGCGTCTGATGCAGGTGCTGGGTCAAATGGTGGCCTCCATGGAGGCGGTTCCCTTTGCCCAGTTCCATCTGCGTCCTCTGCAGCTGGACATCCTCCGCTGTTGGGACAAGCGGCCTTCCTCCTTACACAGGTTAGTGGCTCTGTCGCCACGGACCAGGAGCTCTCTTCAGTGGTGGCTTCGACCCCTCTCCCTGTCCCAAGGGCGCTCCTTCCTGACTCCGTCCTGGGTGATTCTCACCATGGATGCCAGCCTATCCGGCTGGGGAGCGGTACATCTCCACCACAGAGCACAGGGCACTTGGACTCCGTCCGAGTCAGCCCTTTCAATCAATGTGCTGGAAACCAGAGCCGTGCTTCTAGCTCTTCTAGCTTTTCACCACCTGTTGGCGGGCAGGCACATTCGAGTCCAGTCAGACAACGCGACAGCGGTTGCCTACATCAATCACCAAGGCGGGACACGCAGCCGCCTGGCAATGTTGGAGGTCCAACGCATTCTTCAATGGGCGGAGGACTCCAAGTCCACCTTATCCGCAGTCCACATCCCTGGCGTAGAAAACTGGGAGGCAGATTATCTCAGCCGTCAATCCGTGGACGGTGGCGAGTGGTCCCTGCACCCAGCAGTGTTTCAGTCAATCTGCCGCAAGTGGGGCACTCCGGACGTGGACCTAATTGCATCCCGTCACAACAACAAGGTTCCGGTTTACGTGGCTCGCTCCCACGATCCTCAGGCCTTCGCCGCGGATGCTCTGGTTCAAGACTGATCCCAGTTTCGTCTGTCCTACGTGTTTCCCCCTCTAGCTCTCTTGCCCAGAGTCCTGCGCAAGATCAGAATGGAGGGCCGTCGAGTCATCCTCATTGCCCCGGACTGGCCCAGGCGAGCTTGGTATCCGGACCTGCTCCAACTGTCCGTGGAGATGCCGTGGCATCTTCTGGACCGTCCAGACCTGCTCTCGCAAGGTCCGGTTTTCCGCCCGAATTCTGCGGCACGCAAATTGACGGCGTGGCTCTTGAGTCCTGGATTTTTACGGCTTCTGGTATTCCTCCTGAAGTCATCTCCACTATGACTCGGGCCCGTAAGTCTTCCTCCGCTAAGATCTATCACAGGACTTGGAAAATTTTCCTGTCCTGGTGTCGCTCTTCCGGCCATCCTCCTTGGCCATTCTCTTTGCCGACCCTTCTGTCTTTTTTACAGTCCGGTCTGCAGCTAGGACTGTCCCTCAACTCTCTCAAGGGACAAGTCTCAGCTCTATCAGTGTTGTTCCAGCGGCGTCTCGCCCGGCTGGCTCAGGTCCGCACCTTCATGCAAGGTGCGTCTCGCATCCTTCCGCCTTATCGGCGGCCCTTGGATCCCTGGGACCTTAACTTGGTCCTCACGGTATTGCAGAAACCCCCTTTCGAGCCCCTTAGGGAGGTTTCTTTGTATAGTCTTTCTCAAAAGGTGGCCTTTCTAGTGGCCATAACTTCTCTCAGGAGAGTCTCTGATTTGGCTGCGCTCTCCTCGGAGTCACCTTTTTTGTTTTTTCACCAAGACAAGGTAGTTCTCCGTCCGACCCCGGACTTTCTTCCTAAGGTGGTCTCTCCCTTCCACCTTAACCAGGATATCTCCTTGCCTTCCTTCTGTCCGGCCCCTGTTCATCGCTTTGAGAAAGCGCTGCATACTCTAGATCTGGTGCGTGCTCTCCCGGATCTATGTGTCTCGCACCGCTGCGCTTAGGCGGTGCACCTCTTTTTGTGCTAACCACAGGGCGGCGCAAGGGTCTCTCTGCTTCTAAGCCGACCTTGGCCCGTTGGATTAGATCGACCATTTCGGACGCCTACCAGAGTACTCAGGTGCCTCCCCCGCCGGGGATCAAAGCACACTCGACCAGAGCTGTCGGTGCCTCTTGGGCTTTCAGGCACCAGGCTACGGCTCAACAAGTCTGTCAGGCTGCCACTTGGACTAGCCTGCATACCTTTTCGAAGCACTACAAAGTGCATGCTCATGCTTCGGCAGATGCGAGCTTGGGCAGACGCATTCTTCAGGCGGCTGTCGCCCGCTTGTGAAGTTAGGCTCCGCCTACTTCTTAGTTTTTTCTGTTTATTCCCACCCAGGGACAGCTTTGAGACGTCCCAATGTCTGGGTCTCCCAAAGGAACGATAAAGAAAGAGAATTTTGTTACTTACCGTAAATTTTTTCTTATAGTTCCGTATTGGGAGACCCAGCACCCTCCCTGTTGCCTGTTGGCAATTTTCTTGTTCCGCGTGTTATCACCGGCTGTTGTCGTGGACAGAGTCTCCGGTTGTTCCGGTTCTTACTCTGTTCTACTTGTGGGTGGCTATTCTCCTTCAGCTTTTGCACTAAACTGGCTAGGACTGGCTATCAGGGGGTGTATAAGTTCAGAGGGAGGAGCTACACTTTTAAGTGTATTACTTTGTGTGTCCTCCGGAGGCAGAAGCTAAACACCCATGGTCTGGGTCTCCCAATATGGAACTATAAGAAAGAATTTACGGTAACAAAATTCTCTTTTTTTGCTGCATTACACTGGATCCGGCGTCCATAGGCTTTTACTGTAAATCACGCCGTATCGTGCCGGATCCGGCGCGATGCGTTTTTTTGGCAGAGACGTTCCATCCGGTTGCCGCATTAGCCAAACATGAGGGATCCGGCAAAAGCCGGATGCAACACAAGGCCATCAGGCACTAATACAAATCAATGGGGATAAAACGGATCCGGCGCCGGATCCGTTTTATCCGTTTTTTTTCCGGATTGTGCCTGATGGGGAAAAAAACTGATGTGTGAAAGTAGCCTTTGCCGGACTGTTCATTATAGAGAGGGGGGAGCCAGCACTGCCTATGAATGGCATGCAACAAATAAAAAGTGTAAAATTCACAAATTCATTCCTACTGTACTATAATGCAAAATGAGATTTTTAGCAAACAATTGATCAATAATTTGAGCCACCCCTGCCACGTCACGGCAAATCTCAATAGGGGGGGTCCTACTCTATATAATATAATTTACCATTGTGCCATGCGGCCTCCTAAATATTTTAATAAGCAGAACCATATAAAAGCAACACATATACTTGTGACATCTCAGATCCGCTCCCATGTTTCAAAGACAGATAACTGCGAATAAATGCAGTCCAGGTGCCAGTATATGCAGCGAGGCCACACACACTAGCACAATGTCAGAACTAGTCCTCAGTGTCTGACCAGCAGCCATGGATAAAGGCGGAGCAGGCCCAAGTAAATGGTGCTTTTTATATAGTTTTGCTTTTATATGGTTCTGCTTATTAAAATATTTAGGAGGCCGTATGGCACAATGGTAAATCATATAATATACCCCCTGTTGAGATTTGCCGTGACGTGGCAGGGGCGGCTCAAATTATTGATCAGTTGTTTGCTATAAATCTCATTTTGCATTATAGTACAGTAGGAATGAATTTGTGAATTTTACACTTTTTATTTGTAGCATGCCGGTCATAGGCAGTGCTGGCTCCCCCTCTATGATTTATTAGGCGGACTGTTCAGTATTGTGGTTTTCTATAAGGCTAAGTGCACATTCTGCAGATTTGGTGCAGACATTTTCTGCTCCAGATCTGCACGCTGTGGCAAAAAACGCTGTCAAAACCAGGTGTGGTTTTGATTTTTTTTTTTTTTTGGGCCCATGAAGAAAGTCAATGAATTTAAGTCAATGGGTGAAAAAACGCAGCTAAACCTGAGCAATAATTGACATGCTGCGGATTTTTTTTTTTCTGCTTCAAAATCTGCACCAAAACCGCATGGAAAAACACCGCACTCTATGCACAGTAAGGCTGTGTGCGCTCTGCACCGCACACAAAAGGTCCGCTTCAGAGCGCAGCTGAAAAGCTCCGTTCTGAAGCGCATGGTGCCTGCAGAATTTGTGCGCTCTGCATGCTGCCTCTCCCTATAGACAGCATGGAAAGCGCACCAAAGAAGTGACATGTCACTTCTTAGAACGCACGCTTCGGACAGCAGCCGAATCGCTGCGCTCTAATACGCCACGTGCGCTCGTCTCATGCACAATCTTCATAGATTATGCTGGGGACTCAGGATGCATGCAGTTACGCTGCGGTGCAGAACGCAGCTTAACTCCATGCAATACGCACACGTGCGCACATAGCCCAAGTCCAAAATCCCATAGACTTTGCTGGCTTCAGGAGAGGCAAGCAGATTTAAAAAAAAAAAAAGTGTCAAAAACAACAGCGTATGCACAGGGCCTTTAAAGGGGTATTCTTGGCTCAAAGTGATGTCATATTGCTACGATATGCCATCACTTTATGTTCAGTGGGTGTACAGTTTGTTGTTCACTGCATTGGTACACCTGACCACCAGGGAACTTCAGAATGTCACCATTGACTATCAATGAGTTGTTCTGATGTTCCCCCTGCAAAGTAGGTGACTGGAATGGCAAGACTGTGCCAGGAGCATCAACACTGTAGTTCCTTTGCTCTCAGGATCAGTGGGGGTCCTAGAGGTCAGACCTTCACTGATCATATCCTAGCACAAGGGAAAATCCCCTTGGGCCCTTTTCACATTGCGTTCTGACCTCCATTCAGTGGTCTTATCGGTGCTTGTGTCCGAACCCCCTGCAAAACTGGTTTCGGCGGCATTTGCCGATGGGGCCATTAACTATAATGGTACAGTCACCGTGTGCTGTGTTGTGCACCATTTTCTGGAGTATACTCTTTCTGGGGACAGACACCCGGACATAGTAGAGTGTATCTGGGTGTCTGCCTCTAGAAAACATATGACACCCAGATACAGTCTACTACGTCTGGGTATCCACCTTCAGAAAGCGTATACTCCCGAAAATGGTGCACAACAGAGCATGCGTCCAGGATCCTTTTTGCAAGGGCGTTCGGAGGGGACCACTGAACGGAGATCACAACGCAGTGTGAAAGTGGACTTAGATGTTTGTGGCTCCTACCTCTTACATGCCAAAAATATCTGAAAAGTTGGATGCTTTGTTCTCCGTCTTGTCGGACCCCTTTTCTTAGACATTCATTGCATGGATATCGATTGACCGCATCCCCCATTGAACATTGCACATGACCCGAGTGTTTGGATGAACCTCATGTAACACTATATTTAATCTCTTACAGCAATGTTCGAAATGCAAGCATGGTAAGTGTCTTCAGCTCATATCACGGTGATGGAGAACATTAGATTTATGTATCTGTACGGACACATGACCCTCAGGTGCATCAAGGGTTAGCGCTGCCCATTACTGTAGGCCATTGGTTGCATTCTGCTGTTACACAACTACAACTCCCAGCATGCACTGACAGCCACAGGGTGCAAAATGTTTCTGTTTATGTAATAATCCAGTGACTGTGTTGTCAGATTTCTGCTGGATGTGCCTTGGTGACTGGAAAACACATGGAAGCGAATACTACGAGTGCAGCCGATATAAAGAAAACCCCGATATTGTAAACCAGAGTCAGCAGGCTCAGGCCAGAGAGGCCCTCAAGAAATACCTCTTTTACTTTGAGAGGGTAAGATCCGCCGAAAGACAGTGATTTCCAAAAAAGCGTAACCGCCTATCGTAGGGATGCTCGTATAAAGAAAGCTTATAATGTATCCTCTCTTGTTTGATTGTCCGGCAGTGGGAAAATCATAATAAGAGTCTGCAATTGGAAGCTCAGACCTACCAGCAAATTCAGGAGAAGATTCAGGAACGGGTAATGAACAACCTCGGCACCTGGATTGATTGGCAGTACCTGCAAAATGCTGCAAAGCTGCTGGCAAAGGTGAGACGTTCCGGCCTGATTAGCCGATGCACGGGTCAGACCTCAGTCACTGGCTGCACAGTATGGTGCCCATTTTTTCCGTTTTTCGCCTCCGCTCACTTTATTCTTCCCATTGTTCTTCCACCATTTTCTTCTTTCCAGCAGTGGTTATCACCCTCCCAGGAGCCTAAATAGGAAATACTGTATTTTTCGTTTTATAAGACGCACCCCAACTTTAGAGAAAAGAAAAAAGGGTCCGTCTTATAATCCGGTGGTGTCTTACCGGGGGGCAGCAGCGGTGTTGGAGCAGAGTTACAGGAGACAGGGGCGATGCTGCGGCGGTGTCCCAGATGGTCGATGCGGGCGCTGTGAGGCAGGAGGAACTTCCAGAGACTGTCGGCGGTGCGGGCTTCAAAGAAATGGCGCAGGTTGAGCTATCGGCTCAATGACAAGCCGAGATCATATCTGCGCACACGCGCCACCTCCGGGCGCGATTTTTCTTACATCCGCTCCTGGGAGATCAGTGGGCTGAAGCAGCGCGTGCGCAGATGAGATCTTGAGCCGAGAACGCCATCTGCACACACGCAGACTCCGGGCGCCTTTTTTTTTTTTAAGTCTGCACCGCCGACATTTCAGGATGGCAGCGCCCGTAGCATCAGCCCTGCTTACTGTGACCCCTCTCCACCACCTCCTGGTAAGCTACATTTGGCTTATAAGACACACCCTTCATTTTCCTCCCAAATTTTTGGGAAGAAAAGTGCATTTTAAAAATTCAAAAAATACGATGGTTCTCACTCTGTATTTCCTATACAGGTTCCTGGGCAGGTCAATCCTAGCACTTGCCTGAGACCTTTACAGATCTGAGCAGGCAGGCTGCAGGAGACAATGTATTCACTAATGTGCCATAGGAAGTTGCTTCGGGCAGATTTAAAGGGTTATTGCCAACATTGATGCCAGTTTTTGTTTTTCTCTTCCCTCTACATTCAGTGCCGATACACTCTGCAATACACATATCCCTACGCTTACTACATGGAGTCCGGCCCACGCAAGAAGCTGGTAAGTTCCCACGCGCGGTCCGATCTTTAGTCTTATATGGTACCATATGTACGCCCGTGTTCACATATTGCTGATTTCCTCCCTTAGTTTGAGTATCAGCAGGCCCAGCTGGAGGCAGAGATCGAGAACCTTTCCTGGAAGGTGGAAAGGGCCGACAGCTACGACAGGGGGGTGAGTATTGGCTTTTATTTCCAACTCTTCAATTTACATGGGAACCATAAGGTTTGCGATGCAGTTGGAGTGACGGCTGTTTTATGTGCGGATTTCCAGTGTTTAGGGAATGTTTTACAGAACGGCGTCTTAAAACAGTAGATTTAGGATCCCTTCATAATGACTCATCTAAATTAATGTATATCACACCTCTGGGACTCTATTCCCCTTCTTGAGGTCACTATTAATGGAGAGGATGTGCATGTGTTTTGTTCCCCCATTCACTTCTATGGGAGTTTCAAAAACAGACCAGCATGCCTGATCTCTCATAGATGTGGATGGCTGCCTCTTTATTCATGGTGGTCTTGAGATGGGATGGGGGAGTTGGGTGCCGCCATACTAGAGACAGATGTAGGTCCCATTGATCAGAGATTTACGGTGTATCTACACCTGTTATAAATGTATTAAAGCGCACCAATCACCAGGATTTTCTTATATAAACTAAAGCCAGTGCTATACAGCCTGATTCTATATATACCTTTAGGCTGCTTTCACACATCCGGTTTTTGCTGTGAGGCACAATCCGGCTCTTTGCAGAAAAAACGCAACCGTTTTTGGTTTTTGCTGCCGGTTGCGTTTTTTTTGCATAGACTTTCATTAGTGCCGGATTGTGCCGCATGGACTTGCGTTCAGTCCGGTTTTTGCCGCATGCGGCAGATTTAGCCGATACGGCGGCCGGATGGAACGCTGCCTGGCACCTTTTTTGTCCGCCAAAAAAAACTGCATCGCGCCGTATCCGACCGATGCGGCGCAATTTGCAATGCATGCCTATGGACGCCGCATGCGGCGTCCTGCGGCAAACATTGCATCCGGCTGCCGCATGCAGTTTTTTTCCACTCCGCATGTTCA
Source organism: Anomaloglossus baeobatrachus (assembly GCF_048569485.1). NCBI lineage: Eukaryota > Metazoa > Chordata > Amphibia > Anura > Aromobatidae > Anomaloglossus > Anomaloglossus baeobatrachus. The sequence goes on from NC_134360.1 coordinate 40,030,410, forward strand.
GTAGCGTGCCGCAAGCGGCAAAAACTGGACGGGCCGCATGTCAAAAACGTATGCAAAGGATGCGGTATTGTCGCCGCATCCGTTGCATAGGTTTTAGAGCCGGATTGGCCGGCTCTGCTAAAACCGGAGGTGTGAAAGCAGCCTTAGTTGTCAGCTAGGTTGAATAGGTTTTGAAACACAAGTAAAGTAAAGTTTGTAAAATGAGCAGCTTTTTGAATGACCACAACTGCTGATAGCTGGGGTGGGGTTTTGATAGTGATTCCCGCCCACCTGCCTGTCTGTCCTCCCCTTATCTGGTATTTATGCTAATTCTATTATAGAATAGTTTTGCTAAGTGGTTAGGACCTGTGCTGATATCATACCCATGTGACCAGAAGGGGCGGGGCCTCAGCCACCATAGCTGAAATCTGGAAGCAACGTTATTTGACTGTTGGCTGAGGCCCTGCCCCTTCTGGTCACATGGGTATGACATCAGCACAGGTCCTTCTAGCCACTTAGTAAAACTATTCTATAATAAAATTGGCATGGATAACAAATTGTGTCCCCAGATTAAAAAAAATATACATATATGTATGTATATATATATGTATATATATGTGTGTGTGTATATATATATACATACACGTATGTATATGTGTATATATATATATATATATATATATATATATATATACACATACACACACACACACACACACACACACACACATACACACACACATACACACACATACATATATATATATATATATATATATATTATATACACACACACATATACACACACATATATACACACACATATATACACACACACACACATATATACACACACTATTCTCCCCTGCCCTTCCTGGTGTCTGTAGCGCTGACATCTTGTCAATGCTGCTGCCAATCGGGGAGCTCAGCGGCTCGTAACTCTTCCCCCCCCCCCCTCCCCCTTTAAACAACTGCGCCTGGGAACACAACTTTCATGAAAACGTAAATCCCCTTAGAAATTAGGAAAAACATTCTATAAGCTCAATATATAAGTAGTAAACATTAAGCTCCCCCTAGTGGTGGATCTAGGCACTGTGGGTGATTTGCATTAAAAAAAAAACATAATTTGGACAGACGTTTTCAAGGGTGGACTTTGTATGTGGTCGCAAAATATTAGAAAGGTTTCCTTCTAGAAAGACAGTGCCACACCTGTCCAGAGGTCATGTCTGGTATTGCTTTAATCCCCATTCATTTCAATGTAGATGAGCTGTAATGCGAGACACATTCTATAGACAGATGGCACTGTTAGGGGGAAACTTGCCATCTTTTTCTTTAATAATTCAGCCCTATCTGTTCTTCCGCAGGACCTGGAGAATCAGATGCATATAGCCGAGCAGCGAAGAAGAACTTTGTTAAAGGACTTCCATGATACATAAACGGTGACGCGTTGTCCGCAGGAGTGAGCGCATGTTGTGGAGCGAGGAGGAACCGATGCTGCAAAGAAACCCAGTAGCTCTGAAGAATGTGAAGAAAATCAGAGAATCCACTTTTAATACCCCGCTCGTTAATTTTGGAACGTGGCCCGTTCGTATTTTTTCCTCCTCCTTTTAATACGTTTTTCTTAAGTCCCAGGCTCCTTCCTTTCTCCTAGTAGATGCCATAAGAGGCAGATCGTTCCAGACTTTGCTCTTTTCCATGTTTGTTTTTATTTTTTTTGCTTTTTTCTTGTTTAACCCTTTCAGCGCTCCACCAACCTGCAGAGAATTGTGTAGGCAGTGAAAGGGTTGATCTTCATTATTTTTTCTTTTCTTTTTTTTTCTTTTTCTTTTTCTTTTCTCCTTTTTGTTCCGGATGGCAAGTGTTGGAAAAGTAGTTCAATTTTTTGAATGGCTGTTAATAGAATTAGATTATTATGCAAAACTGTCATTTTGAACTGTTGTACAATTATACAGAAAAAAAATAGAATTACAAAAAAAACAAAACACTTTTTAAAAACATTCAGTTTCAGAATTATTATTATATATTTCTTTGTCGCTCCATTGGGAGACCCAGACAATTGGGTGTATAGCTACTGCCTCCGGAGGCCACACAAAGTATTACACTTAAAAGTGTAAACCCCTCCCCTCTGCTATACACCCTCCCGTGCATCACGGGCTCCTCAGTTTTTATGCTTTGTGCGAAGGAGGCACACATGCACGCATAGCTCCACATCTTAGTCAGCAGCAGCTGCTGACTATGTCGGATGGAAGAAAAGAGGGCCCATATTAGGGCCCCCAGCATGCTCCCTTCTCACCCCACTCTGGTCGGCGGTGTTAAGGTTGAGGTACCCATTGCGGGTACAGAGGCTGGAGCCCACATGCTGTTTTCCTTCCCCATCCCTTTAGGGCTCTGGGTGAAGTGGGATCCTAATCGGTCTCCAGGCACAGGGGACCGTGCTCCCTCCGCAGCCCCTGGGGAATCTGCTGGACAGGAGCCGGGTATCGTCAGGGACAAGGCCCTGCTACTGTGAGGTACTCTGTGTCCCCGTGGGGACCGCGCATGGAGCGCTGGTGCCATATACACTGCAGCACTGCTGGGTGTGTTAGTGCGCCGGGGGACCACCACGCCGGCCACGCTGTGAGGTACTCTGTGTCCCCGTGGGGACCGCGCATGGAGCGCTTGTGCCATACACACTGCAGCACTGCTGGGTGTGTTAGTGCGCCGGGGACTACCGCGCCGGCCGCGCTTATTTGCGGGCCGCGCTTATAAATTTAGTCCCCGGCTTTTGCGGCCTAGTATCGCATATTCCCGCCCACAGGCCTGCCAGTCAGGGGAAGGGCGGGACGCTGCACAGGACGTCAGCGCTGAGGGCTGGAGCATACTCTGTATCCTCCTCCCCCCTCACTCAGCACAGTGGGGCACTGGATTCCCGCACTTTCTAGGGCACGCCCACGGCCCCCTCCTCCCCACAGAACGCCGGCAGCCATTACTGTCAGCACTTCTGACGCTGGAGAGGAGAGACACCAGGGAGGCCCAGGCAGGGATTCTGGTGATCACACATATCTATATATATATGCTTGTATGCTGTACATGTATGGTCGCACTGTTGAATTTTGGCTACTCCAGGAGAAGCCTTACAGTCCTCCCGGGCACTGTTCAATCATTACCGCCCCCGGACCTGCCAGTCAGGGGGAAGGGCGGGACAGTCGGGTTGACGCCGACAGTGAGGGCCGGAGCACACTTCGCTGTCCTCCGCCCCCCTCACTATTCACGCTACGGCACTGATCCCCGCAAGGTACTCAGTGTCCCCTTGGGGACGGTGCAGAGAGCACCTTCGCCTCAGACTTGGCGACTACCGCGCCGACCGCGCCTGCTTGCCGGCCGCGGTCTGTAACTTTAGATCCCGGCTTTTGCGGCCTAGCGCCTTAAACTCCCGCCCCTGGCCCTGCCAGTTAGGGGGAAGGGCGGGACGGTCAGTCGGAGGCTAGCAGTGACGGCTGGAGCACACTTGGCTGTCCTCCGCCTCCCTCACGTTTCACTCAGGGCACCAGATTCCCGCACTTTTGGGGTTACGCCCACGGCTCTCCCATCCACTGTACGCCGACAGCCATGTTTTCATGCTTCAGGGTCGGTACACCAGGGGGCTTCTTCTCGATGCTGGGCCCCCTAGAGTGATGAACTGTATATGTGATGCACTGTATATATGGATATATAATGTTTGTATGCAGTTTCACAGTTCGGCGGTACATATGTATCCTCAGTGATCACTGTGAACATTGCTCGGGCCATGTGGCTCTCGCTCAGCCGGTGTCGGGGGCACTGTGGAGCTTCGCCGGCGTTCCCTGTCCAGGCGGCAGGGACAGAGTTACAGCTTGCTGAGAAACTCTCTGGGTCATTTTCACTATCCATGTCTCAGGCTATGGACAAATGGTCGGCTAAGAGACTAGGAGTTTGCAGTCAAGCCCGGCCCCTTACACAGGCCCCGGGCACTGCGGGATCGCCCCAGGCCTCTATCGGTCTGCGACGAAGCGTGTTCCTGGGGTGGCCTCTAGTTTTTACGTGGTGAACTCCAGCACGAACCGCAGTCCCAGTCCGGCTAAGCAGCCTTGCTTGGAATCTTCCCCGACTTCTTCAAGGGTCTCAGCTTGAGGACCCTCTAGAGGATGGGGCGGAGGTCGCAATCCAGGACTCTGTCCGGACGTGGCTCTCAAGGCTTCACAGATACTGTCCAGAAGCACAGAACGCCTTATAACACACGTTGTCCCTTCCCCTCTGACGTTGTTCAGGTTTGGGCTCAGTGTCATAAAGTGCCCTCCAGTCTCTTGACCGGCGGCTAGATCTGTAGTAGCAGTGGCTGGCGGGCCCACGCTCAAGAATGCCACAGACAGACAGAATTCCTAATGAGATCCATCTATGAAGCCATAGGCGCGTCCGTTGCCCCAGCCTTTGCAGGGGTGGGCACTCCAGGCTATTTCAGCTGCTCTGCTCAGATCAATGCGGTCATCCTGTGCTTCGCAATAGCGTCTTTGACGTCTCAGGCGGTGGTATTTTCATCCTCCGCCGTGCACAGAGAACCTTTTCTGCATGGCGGTCCAGGTCAGGGGAGACATTCTGTCTTACGGTCACAGGATAGAGCTCAGTTCTCGTCCTCCGACTCGTTGCTTCAGAGCATCTCCGTCCCCCGAACGAGCCGATGCACGTTTCCAGGCGGTGAACACTCCGAAGGCAGGAGGAGTTGCGATCCTCGTTCCCATTCAAGAACGTAGTCGCGGCTTTTTACTCCAGCTTGTTCGTGGTACCAGATAGGACGGATCACTCCGCCCTGTTCTGGACTTCACACTGCTCAACGGACAGAGAACCTGACGGTTCCGGATGGAATCTCTCCGCTTGCCATCGCCTTTGATGGCCCAAGGAGGCTTCCTAGCATCAATCGACATCAGGGATGTTTATCTCCACGTGCCGATTGTACCAGAATATCAGCGCTTCCTGCGCTTCGCCATAGGGAACGAACACTTTCAGTTCGTGGCACTAACTGCCGGCCTGGTGACAGCCCTACGGGCCTTCACCAAGGTCATGACAACGGTGGTAGCGGTCCTACTCTCTCAGGCAATCTGCTGGTCAAGGCCCCCTCTCGGGTGGCATTCCAACACAGCCTGAACATTGCCCTAGAGACTCTCCAGAGATTCGGGTGGTTCATCAATTTTTCCTAAAGTCAAAATTGACACCGGCCCAATCACTGACATATCTCGGAGGGAGTTTCATACTCTCTCAGCGATAGTGAAGCTTCCGCTGGACAAACAGCGTTCACTACAGACAGGGGTGCAATCGTTCCTTCGAGCCCAGTCACACCCTTTGAGGCGCCTCATGCACTTCCTAGAGAAGTTGGTGGCAGCAATGGAGGCAGCTCCGTTTGCGCAGATTCATCTGCGCCCACTTTATTGGGACTGTCTCCGCACATGGGACAGCAAATCGACGTCCCTCGACAAGAACGTTGCTCCTTCTCGGGCAGCCATGGCCTCCCTTCAGTGGTGGCTTCTTCCCACTCTTGTCGAAGGAAAAATCCTTCCTGCCCACATCCTGGGCTGTGGTCACGGCGGACGCGAGTCTGTCAGGGAGTCTTCCTCCGCCACAGGGCTCAGGGTACATGGACTCAGCAGAGTCCTCCCTCCAGATCAATGTTCTGGAGGTAAGGGCAGTGTTCTAGCCCTAAAAGCGTTCCAGCCATGGCTGGAAGGCAGGCAGATCCGAATTCAGTCGGACAACGCCACGGCGGTGGCATACATCAACCACCAAGGCGGCACAACCAGTCGGCAAGCCTTCCAGCAAGTCCGGCGGATTCTGCTGTGGGTGGAAGCCACAGCCTCCACCATCTCCGCAGTTCACATCCCGGGCGTAGAAAACTGGGAAGCAGACTTTCTCAGTCGCCAGGGCATGGACGCAGGGGAATGGTCTCTTCGACCGGACGTGTTTCAAGAGATTTGTTGCCGCTGGGGGAAGCCGGACGTCGACCTATTGGCGTCCCGGCACAACAACAAGGTCCCGGCATTCATGGCACGTTCTCAAGATCACAGAGCTCTGGCGGCAGACGCATTAGCCTCAACCTGACTGCGTAGCCATTGAGTCCTGGATCCTAGCGTCTTCAGGGTTATCTCAAGAGGTCATTGCCGCTATGAGACAAGCCAGGAAACCAACGTCCGCCAAGATCTACCACAGGACGTGGAAGATCTTCTTATCCTGGTGCTCTGATCAGAGTTTTACTCTCTGGCCATTCGCCTTGCCCACTTTCTGTCCTTCCTTCAATCCGGAATGGAAAAGGGGTTGTCTCTCGGTTCCCTCAAGGGACAAGTTTCGGCGCTTTGTGTTGTGTCCAAAAGCGTCTAGCCAAACTCCCTCAGGTACGCACGTTCCTGCAGGGGGTTTGCCACATAGTCCCTCCTTACAAGCGTCGGCTAGAACCCTGGGATCGGAACAGGGTGATACCGGCTCTTCAGAAACCACCCTTCGAGCCAATGATTGATATTCTTTTCCACGACTTCGCAGAAGGTGGTCTTCCTAGTGGCAGTCACGTCACTCCGCAGAGTGTCTGACATAGCAGCGCTGCCATGCAAAGCCCCCCTTCCTGGTGTTTCACCAGGACAAGGTGGTTCTGCGTCCGGTTCCGGAATTTCTCCCGAAGGTGGTATCCTCTGTTCATCTCAATCAGGATATCTTCTTACCTTCTTTTTGTTCTCATCCGGTTCACCAATGTGAAAAGGATTTGCACTTGTTAGGTCTGGTGAGAGCACTCAGACTCTACATTTCTCGTACGGCGCCCCTGCGCCGCTCGGATGCGCTCTTTGTCCTTGTCGCTGGCCAGCGTAAAGGGTCGCAAGCTCCCAAGTCAACTTGGCTCGGTGGAGCAAGGAATCAATTCTTGAAGCCTACCGTTCTGCTGGGCTTCCGGTTCCTTCAAGGCTGAAGGCCCATTCTGCCAGAGCCGTGGGTGCGTCCTGGGCGTTACTGCACCAGGCTACGGCTCAGCAGGTGTGTCAGGCGACTACCTGGTTGAGTCTGCACGCCTTCACGGAGCACTATCTAGTGCATACCTACGCTCGGCAGATGCCAGCTTAGGTAGGCGAGTCCTTCAGGCGGCGGTTGTCCACCTGTAGGAAGGAGCCTTTTTACGGCTTTTACCGAGGTATTCTTTTACCCACCCAGGGACTGCTTTTGGACGTCCCAATTGTCTGGGTCTCCCAATGGAGCGACAAAGAAGAAGGGAATTTTGTTTACTTACCGTAAATTCCTTTTCTTCTAGCTCCAATTGGGAGACCCAGCACCCGCCCCTGTTCCCTTCGGGCTATTATTTCTTGTGTACACATGTTGTTCAGATTGAATTGTTCTTGGTCATGGTTTCAGTTCTCCGAACATCCTTCGGATTGAATTTACCTTAGACCAATTTATAAGTTTCCTCCTTCCTGCTTTTGCACCAAAACTGAGGAGCCCGTGATGCACGGGAGGGTGTATAGGCAGAGGGGAGGGGTTTACACTTTTAAGTGTAATACTTTGTGTGGCCTCCGGAGGCAGTAGCTATACACCCAATTGTCTGGGTCTCCCAATTGGAGCTAGAAGAAAAGGAATTTACGGTAAGTAAACAAAATTCCCTTCTTTTTTTATTTACATTTTTTGCTTTCGGTCTATGTACCCTGCAATATGGAGTCTTCTTTTCCTAGACTGTCCATTCACAAGAATAATAATACACAGGTTCAGGAGCACACGTCTTTCCGCTGTCCCTTCCTGGATCAGTCCAGGTATCTGATTTCGACTGCAGTCCCCGGTGGTTTCGGCTGCAGTCCCCCGGGTACCTGGTGGTTTCGGCTGCAGTCCCCGGTGGTTTCGGCTGCAGTCCCCGGTGGTTTCGGCTGCAGTCCCCGGTGGTTTCGGCTGCAGTCCCCGGGTACCTGGTGGTTTCGGCTGCAGAACCTGGTGGTTTCGGCTCCAGTCCCCGGGTACCTGGTGGTTTCGGCTCCAGTCCCCGGGTACCTGGTGGTTTCGGCTCCAGTCCCCGGGTACCTGGTGGTTTCGGCTCCAGTCCCCGGGTACCTGGTGGTTTCGGCTCCAGTCCCCGGGTACCTGGTGGTTTCGGCTCCAGTCCCCGGGTACCTGGTGGTTTCGGCTCCAGTCCCCGGGTACCTGGTGGTTTCGGCTCCAGTCCCCGCTGAAGCTTTTTGAAAGATCATTGAAGCAAATGCTCAGCTGTAAGTAATATTAGGGAATATTTCAGCATCAAATTGGTTGCGTTTACCTGGCTGGGGATGGTTCTGCAGCATGCGCATAGATCTATGCAAGACCCAGTCATAAAGATTTCAGGAACAGACCTGCTATGTGTGAATTCACTCTTAAAGGGAACCTGTCACCAGATTTGGCAACTATAAGCTGTGGCACCACCACTGAGCTCTTAGATACAACATTCCAGAATACTGTATATAAGAGCCCAGGCTGCTCAGTATAACGTAAACACTTTGATTATACTCACCTAGGGGACAATCGGATGGGTGTCTCTGCTCTCCTATCCGGCGCCTCCTCTCTGTTGCAATCTCCATCCTCCTCCTCCTACTCAGCCTCGTGTGGATGATGTGTTCTATGTCATCTACACAGGCCGGCATTGCAGGCCTGCGCAGGCGCACCTTGATATGCTTGGAAACGTTAAAGACCGCCTGCACATGTGCACTACATTACTTTGATCTGCCCTGAGTAGGGCAGATCAAGGTGCGCCTGCGCAGAACTGTAATGGCGGCCTGTGTAGCTGACAAGAACGTGTCATGCACATGGACCTCAGAAGAAGGAAGACTGAGATTGCTGCAGAGAGGAGACGCCGGACCGGAGAGCAGCAACGCCCATTGGACCGTAGAGAGGAGGCGCCGGAATGGAGAGCAGCAATGCCCATTGGACCGTAGAGAGGAGGCGCCGGAATGGAGAGCAGCAATGCCCATTGGACCGTAGAGAGGAGGCGCCGGAATGGAGAGCAGCAACGCCCATTGGACCGTAGAGAGGAGGCGCCGGAATGGAGAGCAGCAACGCCCATTGGACCGGAGAGAGGAGGCGCCGGAATGGAGAGCAGCAACGCCCATTGGACCATAGAGAGGAGGCGCCAGACCGGAGAGCAGCAATGCCCATTGGACAGTGGAGAGGAGGTGCCGGACTGGAGAGCAGCAACGCCCATTGGACCGTAGAGAGGAGGCGCCGGAATGGAGAGCAGCAACGCCCATTGGACCGTAGAGAGGAGGCGCCAGACCGGAGAGCAGCAACGCCCATTGGACAGTGGAGAGAAGCAATGCCCATTGGACTGTAGAGAGGAGGTGCCAGACCGGATAGCAGCAATGCCCATTGGACAGTGGAGAGCAGCAATGCCCATTGGACAGTGGAGAGGAGGTGCCGGACTGGAGAGCAGCAATGCCCATTGGACAGTGGAGAGAAGCAATGCCCATTGGACTGTAGAGAGGAGGTGCCGGACTGGAGAGCAGCAATGCCCATTGGACCGGACCGCCCTCGCTAGGTGAGTATTATAAAGGTGTGTTTCTTCGGCGCTCTATTGGGAGACCCAGACGATTGGGTGTATAGCTACTGCCTCCGGAGGCCACACAAAGCATTACACTAAAAAGTGTAAGGCCCCTCCCCTTCTGGCTATACACCCCCCGTGGGATCACGGGCTGCTCAGTTTTCAAGCTTTGTGCGAAGGAGGCACACATCCATGCATAAGCTCCACTGTTTAGTCAGCAGTAGCTGCTGACTATATCGGATGGAAGAAAAGAGGGCCCATACTAGGGCCCCCAGCATGCTCCCTTCTCACCCCACTTGCGGTTTGTAAGGTTGAGGTACCTATTGCTGGTACGGAGGCTGGAGCCCACATGCTGTTTTCCTTCCCCATCCCCCTGAGGGGCTCTGAGGAAGTGGGATCTTTCCGGCCACCAAGCCCTGAGGCCGGGCTCCATCCACAGACCCATAGAACCTGCTGGATGTGGAGCGGGAGTGCCGTTCAGGGACAAGGCCCTGCAACTTTCAGGTACTCTGTGTCCCCGTATGGCAGGCCACGCACACTCCAGGCTTGCTGGGTGTGCTAGTGCGCCGGGGACTGTAGCGCTGTGCGCTGGGCTTATAGTCCCTGCAGATTACTGGGGGACTTTACGTGTGGGGACCGCCGCGCCGACCGCCCCTGGAGCGGCGGCGCAGCTGCGACTTGTAGTGCGCCGGGGACGCGCCGACCGCGCTTTTACGGCGGCGGCGCTTCTAACTTTGGTCCCCGGCTTTTGCAGCCTGGCACCGCTTCGTTCCCGCCCCCACCCTGTCACTCAGGGAAAGGGAGAGATGCTGTTCTATAGCAGCGCCGAGGGCTGGAGCCTTATTTGCATTCTCCAGCCCCCTTCACTAGACACAGTGGGCGCCGGGTTCCCGCTCTTGTCTCGGGCACGCCCTCGGCCCGCCCCTCTCCTCTGGACGCCGGCAGCCATTCCGGCACGCAGAGCGGGAAAACTGAGACAAGCGCTGAAGCACAGGATTCCGGCGCCACACGCCCGCTTTTGTGCGGGCGGTAAGCGGCAACTAAAGTGCTGACCCACTAATGCCGAAGTGTCCTGTTGTACTTTTGTACGGTCGCTATTCAGGATGCAGACCTAGAAACAGCAGCAAAAGATCAGGGGTGCTAAAGCACAGACTCTATATGCTGCTTGTCTTGCATGTGCTGCAGTGTCATGTGTCCTTTATGCTTGTATGCTTTACATTGCACTGTAAGGGCTATTCTTGGCTGTCTACCCGCCTAGATTGCTAGACAGCGGCAGCAAACAGCAATGGTGCTAAGGCACAAGCTTTCAATGCTGCTTGGATTGCATGTACTGCAGAGTTTGTTTTCATGCTTGTACATTCACTGCATGTCGCTATTCTTGGCTAATGCTCCTTGATGACTAGACAACAGCAGCAGAAAAGCAAGGGTGCTAAGGCACAAGCTTTCAATGCTGCTTGGATTGCATGTGCTGCAGTGGTTATTTTCATGCTTGTATGCTATACATTCACTGTATGTCGCTTTTCTTGGCTAATGCTCCTGAATAACTAGACAACGGCAGCAGAAAAGCAAAGGTGCCAAGGCACAGGCTTTCTATGCTCCTTGTACTGCATGTGCTGAAGTGTTTATTGTACTTCATGCTTGTATGCTATACATTGCACTGTACGGTCGCTATTCTTGGCTAATGCTCCTAGATGGCTAGACAGCAACAGCAAAAAAAAAAAAAAAAAAGCATGGGTGCCAAGGCACAGGCTTTCTATGCTGCTTGTACTGCATGCGATACTGTTCCAGGACCCCCAGTGTGTGCAATTACTCAACGGGGTCTCTGCTACAGGTGGCCAAAAGAACCACCTGTGATCCCTGTCCAGGGACAGGGACGGAGTTGCAGTTTCCGCTGATATATTGTCTGTGACTATGACTAACATCTTACAGACTTTGCAGTCCAGACAGACCTTGGGCAATGTTGATTCAATGCCCCTGGCCACCCTGATTTCGAAACAAATCATGGCTCCAGGAGGGTCCCATGCATCCCAGGGTGCAGGCTCTGACACGGACGACAGTCCCAGACGGCCTAAGCGAGCTCCCTAAGAACGGCCCTCGACTTCATCACAGTACTCTCTGTATGATGATGCAGACGTAGCTGTTCAGGACTCTGATCCTGAGACCGCTCTCAATCCGGATACACCGGATGGTGACGCTATAGTGAATAATCTTATAGCGTCCATCAATGGAAGGTTGGGTATTTCTCCCTCAACTCCTCCAGTGGAGGGGTCAGCTTCACAGCAGAAGAAATCCCTATTTCGGTATCTCAAGCGTATATTGAGTACTTTTCTGGTCACTCTGACTCCAGAGAAGCAGTCCAGGAACACCACGCTTATCCCGATAAGCGTTTCTCCAACCGTATTGAGGATACGCGTTGTCTCTTCCCCCCCTGACGTGCTCAAGCGCTCCAAGGGTGGATCCCCCAATCTCCAGGCTTGCGGCTAGATCTATAGTTGCAGTGGAAGATGGGACTTCACTTAAAGATGCCATTGACAGACAGATAGCCCTCTGGTTGCAATCTGTCTATGAAGCTATCGGCGGGTCGGTTGCCCCGGCATTCGCAGCCATAGAGGCACTCCAAGCTATTTCAGCTAGTATTGCGCAGAGGGACGCGGTCACATGTACATCTTGGCCGCAGTAGCGTCCTTCACCTCGCAATGTCGGCATTGCGACTCAAGCTGTTTATGCTGTCCTGGACTCTACGAGCCGTACGTCAGTGGCGTCCGCCAACTCCGTGTTGTTACGCTCCTAAGGGATTGGAGCAGATGCTGCTTCCACAAAAGTGCTTAACCAGATTGCCTTTATCTGGTGACAGACTGTTTCGTGAGCGGTTGGATTAAATCATTCAACTGTCCAAGGGTACGGATTCTTCCTTACCCCAGCTATCAAACAAGACCCATCAGGAGAAGGGACAGTCGAGGTTTCGGTCCTTCCCAGGCTCGGGCACGTCCCAATTGCCCTCGTCCAACAGGACTCAAAAGGCTCAGAGGGGCGCAGGTTCCTGGCGGGCTCAATCACGCCCGGAGAAGGCAGCCGGAGGAACCGCTACCAAGGCGGTTTCCTCATGACTTTCAGCCCTCTCTCTCCGCGTCCGCGGTCGGTGGCAGACTCCCCCGCTTTAGCGACATTTAACTGCCACAGGTCAATGGCCGGTGGGTGAGAGACAGTTTGTCGCAAAAACTTCCTCACCGGCCGAGCCGAGGCTCTTCTGCAGGCAGTAGGAGTCGTAATCCCGGTTCCTCCTCAGGAACAAGAGACACTTTTTACTCCGATCTGGTCGGGGTGACAAAATAGGACGACTCCTTCCGTTCCGTTCTGGACCTTAAACTGCTCAACAAGCACGTGAAAACCAGGCGGTTCCAGATGGAATCCCTCCGCTCCGTCATTGCCTCAATGTCTCAAGGAGATTTCCTAGCATCAATAGACATCAGGATGCTTATCTCCACGTGCCGATTGCTCCAGAGCACCGGCGTTTGCTACGATTCGTTATTAAAGACGAGCATCTTTGGTTCGTAGCCCTACCCTTCGGTCTGGCGACAGCCCCACGGGTTTTCACCAAGTTCATGGCAGCAGTGGGACCACTCCCGCACTCTCAGGGTCACCCTGTGATCCCTTACTTAGACCATCTACTTGTCAAGGCACTCTTTTAAGAGGCATGCGAACACAGCCTGAACATGACGCTGGAGACTTCCCAGAGTTTCGGGTGGGTCCTCAACTTTTCAAAGTTAAACCCAATCGCTGGCATATCTTAGCTTGGGGTTTCACACTCTCTCAGCGATGGTGAAGCTTCCACTGGACAAACAGCGGTCACTACAGACGGGGGTGCAGTCTCTCCTTCAAGGAGACACCTCATCCAGAGGCAGTCCCTTTCACGCAGTTTCATCTGCGTCCACTTCAATAGAACATTCTTCGCTAATGGGAGGGGAAGTCGATGTCCCTACACAGGAACGTCCCCCTTTCTCAGACGATCAAGGACTCTCTTCAGAGGAGTCCACTCTTCAGATCAATTGTCTGGAGCTCTGGGCAGTGTATATTGCCCTGCAAGACTTCCTGCAGTGGCTGGAAGGCAAACAGATCCGAATTCAGTCGGACAATCCACAGCGGTGGCATACATCAACCACCAAGGCGGACTACGCAGTCGGCGAGCCTCCCAGGAAGTCCGCCGGATTCTGCTAGGGGTGGAAGACAGAGCACACACCATATCCGCAGTTCACATCCCGGGCGTAGAAAACTGGGAAGCAGACTTCCTCAGTCACCAGGGCGTGGACGCAGGAGAATGGTCTCTGCACCCGGACGGGTTTCACGAATCGGCACAACAGCAAGGTCCCGGTTTTCATGACGATCAAAGAGCTCTGGCGACAGGCATCTCACGGTCGGTCAACCGTGGGCACTACCAGACCGGCCAGACTTACTGTCCCAAGGGCCGTTTTTCCATCTGAATTCTACGGCCCTGAACCTACTGTGTGGCCATTGCGTCCTAGATCCTAGTGTCCTCAGGATTATCCCAAGGGGTCGTTGCCACCATGAGACAGGCTATGAAGCACACGTCTGCTAAGATCTACCACGGAAGTGGAAGATTTTCTTTTACTGGTGCTCTGTACAAGGCGTGTCCCCCTGGCCATTGGCATTGCCTACTTTTCTTTCCTTCCTGCAATCTGGGTTGGAAAAGGGCTTGTCGCTCGGCTCCCTTTAAAGGGCAAGTCTCGGCGCTATTGGTGTTTTTTCAGAAGCGTCTAGCACGACGTCCGCAGGTACGCACGTTCCTGCAGGGGGTTTGTCATATCGTCCCCCCGTACGAGCGGCCGTTAGATCCATGGGATCTGAACAGGGTACTAGTTGCTCTCCAGAAGCCGCCTTTCGAGTCTCTGACGGATGTTTCACTCTCTCGACTATCACGGAAAGTGGCCTTTCTGGTAGCGATCACGTCTCTTCGGAGAGTGTCTGAGCTAGCAGCGCTGTCATCCAAGGCTCCCTTCCTGGTGGTCCACCAGGACAAGGTAGTGCTGCGCCCCATTCAGGAGTTTCTCCCTAAGGTAGTATCCTCGTTTCATATTAATCAGGATATCTCCTTACCTTCCTTTTGTCCTCATCCGGTTCACCGGTATGAAAAGGATTTACATTTGTTAGATCTGGTGAGAGCACTCAGAATCTACATTTCCCGCACGGCGCCCCTGCGCCGCTCTGATGCACTCTTTGTCCTTGTCGCTGGCCAGCGCAAGGGGTCGCAGGCTTCTAAAGCCACCCTGGCTCGATGGATCAAAGAACCAATTCTGGAAGCCTACCGTTCTGCGGGGCTTCCGGTTCCTTCAGGGCTGAAGGCCCATTCAACCAGAGCCGTGGGTGCGTCCTGGGCATTACGACACCAGGCTTCGGCTCAACAAGTGTGCCAGGCAGCTACCTGGTCGAGTTTGCACACTTTCACCAAACATTATCAGGTGCATACCTATGCTTCGGCGGACGCCAGCCTAGGTAGAAGAGTCCTGCAGGCGGCAGTGGCCTCCTCGTAGAGGAGGGCTGTCTTGCAGCTCTAACTTGAGGTATTTTGTTACCCACCCAGGGACTGCTTTTGGACGTCCCAATCGTCTGGGTCTCCCAATAGAGCGCCGAAGAAGAAGGGAATTTTGTTACTTACCGTAAATTCCTTTTCTTCTAGCTCTTATTGGGAGACCCAGCACCCGCCCTGTTGTCCTTCGGGATTTTTGGTTTGTTTGCGGGTACACATGTTGTTCATGTTGAACGGTTTTCAGTTCTCCGATGTTACTCGGAGTGAATTTGTTTAAACCAGTTATTGGCTTTCCTCCTTCTTGCTTTAGCACTAAAACTGAGCAGCCCGTGATCCCACGGGGGGTGTATAGCCAGAAGGGGAGGGGCCTTACACTTTTTAGTGTAATGCTTTGTGTGGCCTCCGGAGGCAGTAGCTATACACCCAATCGTCTGGGTCTCCCAATAAGAGCTAGAAGAAAAGGAATTTACGGTAAGTAACAAAATTCCCTTCTTTACGCTCTACACAGCGGCCTGGGCTCTAATATACAGCATTCTAGAATACTGTATATAAGAGCTCACTGGTGGTATCCGCAGCTTCTAGTCCCCAAATCTGCTGACAGGTTCCCTTTTAAAGGGCGATTTATAGACCGTATAGGATAGGTGATAACCGCTATATCTTTGGAGAAAGGGGGGGCTTATCACTGGAGCTCTCATCAGTTACGAAAACAGGGGTCACAGCGGTTCAGCATTTGAGCTGGTCTCAGCTATATCCAGGATTGCTCCCTCTGAATGGAAAGTGTTCTCATTCACTGACAGCAAACAATCAACTTGAAAATGGTGACGAATTGAAACAAGTCTTTATAGGAAGTTGTGGAATTTCGCATTCATCCAGCAACCAACTTTTATGTTCCTGAAAACCACTTTGAGGTGATAATACACTTTGTAATGGATTTGTGTCATGGGGCTGTGATGCAGGAGGGACCGGCTGCGACCACCTCACATGAAACTGTCTAATGCGGATTGGGAGACCTGTGACCAGTCCCTGGATGTGACCAGTTCCTGGATGTGACCCAAGACCGCCATGTAGCTCCCCAGAACCTGTGCACATGAAGGCCCCTTTCACACATCAGTTTTTTGCCATCAGTCACAATCTGTTCTTTCGATGGCTCCGTAGCAGATTGTGGCAAGACGGATCCGTTTTTCGACAGATCCAACTAGCTGGGGGTTAAATAATATTTGGAGCATGCTCAGTTAAAAAAAAAAAACGGAATCCGTCATTTGACGGAGGACGACTGATCCTGCGCCCATAGGCTTCCATTCTACCAAACGACGGACGGCGACTGATCCGTTGCTGTCCGTTTTTTTTTCGACGTACCCAAAAAACGTTCAGGTGGACATCGTGTCCGTCCAATGGACAAACATTTTACGACGGATCCGTCGAACGAAGGATGAAACGTGAGGCCATCTGTCGCAATCCGTTACTAATACAAGTCAATGAGGAAAAAAAAGGATCCAGTGGCATCAGTCGTTGGATCTGTTTTTTTCAAAATTTGACGAAGTGTGACTGATGGCAAAAAACTGATGTGTGAAAGGGGCCTTATAAGGCTAGGTTCACACTTCTGTTAAATTGTATCAGTCACAATCCGCTGCTCTGGTAAACAACGGAATCCGTTTAGCGGATTCCGTTGTTCCCATAGACTTGTATGAGCGGCGGATTGTGACTGATGATGCTGCGTTGTACCCTCCGCCCGGAACGACTGACCGCCGGGCGGGAGGAACGCAGCCTGTAACATTTTTTTGAGCAGTGCAATCCATCGGATTTCGCTGCGCATGCTCTCTGGCTCCCTGCACACGTCACCAGCTTTGCTTGGTTACCCGATATTTACCCTGGTTACGGTGCAAGGAGCCAGCGCTAAGCGGTGTACGCGTGTAACCAAGGTAAACATCGGGTGCTTTGCTTTACCCGATATTTAGTCTGGTTACGTGTGCAGGGAGCCGACACTTCCCCGCTCGGCCCCGCCCCCTCCCGCACTCCGCAAATGTGTGTACACACACTCACCTGTCCCCAGCCCTGCAGACCGCAGCACTGCCACTGACATCCTCAGCGCCTCTCCCCGCTCGGCTCCTCCCCCCGCTCGGCTCCGGCACTCCGCATGTATACACACACTCACCTGTCCCCAGCCATGCAGACCGCAGCACTGCCACTGACATCCTCAGCGCCTGGCTCCGCCCCCGCTCGACTCCGCCCCCTCCCACGCACAACGGAGTCCGACAGTGAAATTCTTTTCATTGTCATCCGTTGTACAACGCATCAGTCACATGCGTCTGATACAAAACAACGGAAATGTGAACTTAGTCTAAGTCGTCACATGCTGCATAATCGCTTCCACCTCCCTAATCCCAGCTCCCTGGGTGTGACGGGCATTCTCCACGTCTGCTCTCATGTAATGCTAAATGTTGCATTGATCCCTGCGGGTGAATTCTCCCGGGCTTCTATCTGCGCCTTGTGCGTGCCCATGAAGGCACAATAGAGACGTATTGTCCTGCCCAGCCTGCGGCAGGGGATGAAACAATGAAGTCAAGATGTCTCTTCCTGACAGAAGACAGGCTGGAGAATGTCACTGACACCCAGGGGGGCCTGATTAGATAGTGAGGGAGACTGTGACAAAAAGATAGATAATAACGAGCAATAAAAGCCGTCATGTGAATAACCGTTTGGGGCATGACTTGTTATGGGGGCGGCTTAGGAGGCATAGAGAACCCCGATCACTTCTGATCTACCAGATCCTTTCCAAGTTTCTGGATTAAGACCATCAGTTGCTGAAGTAACGCACTCACAGTCCCGAGACACCCTCCATTTTTGTGTATACAAACCGTCCCCCTTACGCAGCACCGTCCCAGAAGGTTAATCTGGTCCGCTATTTATCACAGGTCTTACCACTTTGGTCTCACTCCTTGGTGCCAGTGCCCCACTTCTAATAACAACCGCATGCCTCCAGCCGCTCTGTGCCAGTCTTATTGTAGATGAATGAGACGTCTGCCCCGCTGAAGGCGCTGGGATTAGGAGGGGGGCGTACGACATATCTCCGAATGTGTGGCTATAAATACCCAGAGGGTCGTGCCACCGCCAAGATGAAAACTGTGTGGGATTTGACAAAAACCAGCTCCTCGCTCTGTTATCTCAGGGGGGAATGCGTTTCTTCCTGGGCGAGCAGATATTTTTGGATGCAGCTTATGCCCCGTCCGTCCTTTTCCAAGTTATATCTGCATCTGGAAAAGCTGGGTGACTTTCCACAAGATTCTCTATGTGGAAGTAATGTGTAGCCTCATCCGCAAGGTTTGTTTCTGCAAATGTGCCGTTCTGGAGTCTGGGAAAGTCGTAAGTGACACATGCTAGAGCTGCTAACAATCCAACCACCGATTCCATAAACGATATATCGCCGGGGTCACGGATTCCGTGACGCACATCTGACATTGTTGCGTGTGACAGCAAAGAACGAGCGTTAATGATGGAAAATACTCACCTTATCGTCAATCGTTGACACATCGTTCCTTTTTAAAATATCGGTGATTGTTGAGGACGCAGGTTGTTCGTCGTTCCTGAGGCAGCATACATCGCTACGTGTGACACCTCGGGAACGACGAACTACAGCTTACCTGCGGCCGCCGGCAATGCGGAAGGAAGGTGGTGGGCGGGATGTTACATCCCGCTCATCTCCGCCCCTCCGCTTCTATTGGGCGGCCACGTAGTGATGTCGCTGTGACGCCGCACAAACTGCCCCCTTCGAAAGGAGGCGGTTCACCGGCAACAGCGACGTCGCTAGGCAGGTAAGTCCATGTGATGGCTCCAAACTATTTTGTGCGCCACAGGCAGCGATTTGCCCGTGACGCACAAACGACGGGGGCTGCTTTCACCAGCGATATCGCTGCGTGTAACACCCCCTTAAGGCTATGTGGCCACAGGAGAAAATACCTGTGGATTTTCCAGATAAAGCCGCAGGTTTATACAAGTACAGACACTCCTCATGTTATCCTATGGGATTTGGGGAGTGCTGTATCAATGCTGCGGTATGTGCGGCTGCGGATGTCCCACAGCATGTCAATTATTCCTCCGGAAATAGCTGCGGAAATCCCGCCTCTCCACTATGGAGATACAGGGTGGGACTTCCGAAGCTAAGTCGCATGAATGTCTGCAGGTTTACCGCAAATATTCTCTGGAATCCAGGGAGCTGCTGCGGGAAACCTGCAGACATATCCACAGGTATTTTCTCCCGTGGACACACAGCCTTATATCTCTAAGGGGATTGATTAAGTAATGTGAGAGCAGAGCTTGTATTACCAATCAGGGATCCTGGAAAGTTGGGTGACCATCAATATGGCAATATGCATGAGATTTTGAAGGCTTATTCCCATCTTTGCAGGAAAGGGTCAGAGCTTGTAGAAATGAGCACTTTTGTCATTTGTTTATTAAAATTTGCATCCATTCTTGAGATAGTAACCCTTTTTCTTTCACCTTATTGCCTATGAAACCAACTACCGATGTAGCGAATAGCTTGTAAATAATGTGCTGAATCTGGCTGGGATTAGGAGATAATGTACTTTACCGATCCTGGCAGGTTCAAAACTGCCTACTAGATAAAGAGCTGCAAGGCCCTGTGCGCACGCTGCGGATTTACAGCAGATTTTGATGCAGAAAATGTGTCTAACATTGCTGCAGTCATTCCGCAGCAAATCCTATGGGTTTTAGAAAATGCTGTGCGCACACTGCCCCTCCCCCCCTGCAGAATTAATGAGCATGTCCCTTCTTTTCTGCAGGTATCTGCGGTTTTTGCCATAGATAATAGTAAAAATCCGCAGGGACCAACCTGCAGTAAATCTACAGCAAAACTGCATGCGGATTTCGTTGCGTTTTTTTTACCACGGGTGCGGGATTCTTTAAGAGAGTCTGGATTTTTCTTAAAAAGTCACTTTCTAGTGCGCACATAGCCTAAGTGCTGCACATGTTTTGCTGCTGAGCAGCGGTGGTCGGTTTCCAAGGCAACGAGCTATATCAAAAGAAAGGTGTTAATATCTCCAGAATGGCTGACCATTCTCATAAGTGATAAATTGCTTTTATTTATAAGCACTACATTTAGTATGAAGTTTACAACCCTCCAACATTAGTAACCTTAACCCCAAAAAGTTTCTAGGCCTAAAAGGGACCTTTTTTTTCTTAAATGAATGTATTTAGGGCTAAAAAAAAAAATATAAATTGCAATTTTTCAATTAAAATGTTGGGGTTTACAGGCGCTAGCATTATATATTCAACTTTGCTGGGATCAGTGGACAAATTAGCTGTGAAGAGCTCAGAAAGACTTTGCATGAGCTTACTGATGGATTCTCAGTTAACTCGAGCTGTAGCCAGCAATAAGGCTATAGCAGCAAATGGTATAACGTTTTGGATTAAATCTAATTGCAAAAAAATAAATTTAGCTTAAAATTTAAGGAAGGAAAAATAAAGTGTCTTGATATTAGTGAAAAATTGGTGAAGTTCTATTCCGGGAAAATTAGAACGTGTCAATCACCAGTGGAATCCTCCGTCTCCTAGCAACCGCCCTCCTGGTCCTTGCGTGACGTCATCGGCTCCGCCTCCAGGTGTCGCTAGCAGGTAGCACGCGCGGTTGCCCGGGTGACGCGCGGCCCCGGCTCGTGTCGGTCAGGCCGGGATGGAGGCCGCGGGGCTCGGGGGCAGCTCCCCGGAACCCGACGAGGAGCCGCCGATCAGGGACCGGCTCGCCGGCATCCAGAAGGGGAACAGCGTGTGCTCGCGCTCCTACTTCGTGGTGGTGATGGTGTTCGTGCACGTCTACATCCTGAATGTCATCGCGCTGCTGCTCTACGTCTACTACAGCAACGGCAGCGGGAACGGAGAGGACACCGCAGGAGGACCGAGCCCCGCCACCCCGGCCCCGGAGCACAGAGCGCCGCTCCGGCAGGAGGACGGCAGCGGACCGTACAGCTACCTGCCCCGGCTGGAGGGCATCAAGGTGGGTCACGTGACTGCAGCTGTCAGTGGTCGGGGAGGTCACGTGGCTTTTGCTGCAAAGGCTAAAAAGTGGGACGCATAGGGGAGGAGTTACCGATATCGACCAATCAGAACGTTACTTACTTACCACCAGGCTGCCTGCAAAATGAAAGCAGTCTGTTGATTGGTTGCTATTAGGTAGCTAGTTTAGATGCGTGAATGCGCCCCCTTATGACTGACACCTGTGGCCCCTGGTAAGTGTTACACACTAAGGTGAAGTGATAAATGGCTGGGGGTCCCCAGAGAAGAGAGTGGAACGGGAGCTGTACCCCCTACTTACAAAAACTAGGGAGGTGCAACTCCCGGCTCCAGGGTCCTGTCCAGTGTCTATTCCCGGCTCCAGGGTCCTGTCCGGGTCTATTCCCGGCTCCAGGGTCCTGTCCAGTGTCTATTCCGGGCTGCAGGGTCCTGTCCAGTGTCTATTCCGGGCTGCAGGGTCCTGTCCAGTGTCTATTCCGGGCTGCAGGGTCCTGTCCGGGGTCTATTCCCTGCTCCAGGGTCCTGTCCGGGGTCTATTCCCGGCTCTAGGGTCCTGTCCGGGGTCTATTCCCTGCTCCAGGGTCCTGTCCAGTGTCTATTCCGGGCTGCAGGGTCCTGTCCAGGGTCTATTCCCGGCTCCAGGGTCCTGTCCAGGGTCTATTCCCGGCTCCGGGGTCCTGTCCGGGGTCTATTCCCGGCTCCAGGGTCCTGTCCGGGGTCTAGTCCCGGCTCCAGGGTCCTGTCCGGGGTCTATTCCCGGCTCCAGGGTCCTGTCCAGGGTCTATTCCCGGCTCCGGGGTCCATTCCCAGTTCCAGGGTCATGTCCAGGGTCTATTCCCAGCTCCAGGGTCTATTCCGGGCTGCAGGGTCCTGTCCAGGGTCTATTGCCGGCTCCGGGGTCCTGTCCAGGGTCCATTCCCAGTTCCAGGGTCCTGTCCAGGGTCTATTCCCGGCTCCAGGGTCCTGTCCAGCGTCTATTCCCGGCTCCGGGGTCCATTCCCAGTTCCAGGGTCCTGTCCAGGGTCTATTCCCAGCTCCAGGGTCTACTCCGGGCTCCGGGGTCCCGTCCAGGGTCTCTTCCCGGCTCCGGGGTCCCGTCCAGGGTCTCTTCCCGGCTCCGGGGTCCATTCCCAGTTCCAGGGTCCTGTCCAGGGTCTATTCCCAGCTCCAGGGTCTACTCCGGGCTCCGGGGTCCCGTCCAGGGTCTCTTCCCGGCTCCGGGGTCCCGTCCAGGGTCTCTTCCCGGCTCTGGGGTCCCGTCCAGGGTCTCTTCCCGGCTCCGGGGTCCCGTCCAGGGTCTCTTCCCGGCTCCGGGGTCCCGTCCAGGGTCTCTTCCCGGCTCCGGGGTCCCGTCCAGGGTCTCTTCCCGGCTCCGGGGTCCCGTCCAGGGTCTCTTCCCGGCTCCGGGGTCCTGCCCCGACTCCAGGGTCCTGTCCAGGGTCTATTCCCGGCTCCAGGGTCCTGTCCAGGGTCTATTCCCGGCTCCAGGGTCTATTCTTGGCCCCAGGGTCCTATCCAGTGTCTATTCCCAGCTGCAGGTTCATGTCCTCGGCTCCAGGGTCTCTCTGCCCCCCTCTCTGCCCCCCTCTCTGTCCCCCTCTCTGTCCCCCTCTCTGTCCCCCTCTCTGTCCCCCTCTCTGTCCCCCTCTCTGTCCCCCTCTCTGTCCCCCTCTCTGTCCCCCTCTCTGTCCCCCTCTCTGTCCCCCTCTCTGTCCCCCTCTCTGTCCCCCTCTCTGTCCCCCTCTCTGTCCCCCTCTCACTCGATAGAGATATATATATATAATGATTTCTTTTGTTTAACATTTTTTATTAATACAGTTATTTAAAATTCAGGACAGTTGTCATGCAGCCCTATTTTTGGAATGGAGAATATGTTCTAGCTTCCCCCCTCCCCATGGGTCCAGTAAGCCCCTCAAGTGCTCTATGCAGTATTTTCAGCAGACTCGCCTGTTCTGCTTGGAGTTCAGTTCCTCTGTATTGAAGCAATCCCAGAAACTGAAAATCCCACAATTGACGTAAGTGCGTATGTAGGGGAGCCCTGCTACACTGTAACAAGTCTGCAGCACACGGTCAGCCTCTGGGTGCATATGATCCTGCTCTATAGTAAGCGCTCCAGGCGTGGGGCATGCTGAGAGTTGTAGTTCTGCAGCAGATGGAGGCATTAGAGCAGGTAACCAGGTCCCACAACTGGCACTGTTGGAAAACTACAGAATATCAGCCTCTGTAGGGGAAATGCAGTATTACATGGCAACTGATAGGATGAATGGACGTCCATGGTTTGAGCCCTTCAGAACGGGAACCGCTTTTTTGGAGACCTGAGCAGGGGACCCCCTTTATGGCGTCTGTACAATCCGCGAGTATCATGATCTCAACTCCAGTTGTATAAATGATGGCGCCCCCATCTATCACAGCAGCCTCCCCCACTCTCCGCTCATGTCTCCCTTCTGTTACTTTGGCGGCTGCGGACACTGCCGCGTTGTCCCCCATTAGAGTATTGCTGGGGGATGACGCAGCTGCTGTCTCTGCCCCAGTATACGCCGTATCCACAGGGCTCTGCATATTCTTAGCCTGACCTATTTCTGATAATAAATTGTTATAACGCCCCACATCTGGCCTTTAGTTTCAGAGCTAAAAGGGTTTGTCCAGTTTTTTTTTTTATCATGGGGAGATCATTGCTTGCTGTCAGTGGATGGAAACTTTTCTTGTTCATATCCAGAGAATGTAAACTCAAACACCACTACATCCAGACATAATGGATGAAACCCAAAGTGATTCCATGCCAAAATCCAAAAGTGATCCTATCCATGGATTGCATAATCAAAAAGATCCCCTAATAAGGTGCCCAAAAATACTGACTGTCTCAAAAAGCTCCTATGAACAAACGAAAGGCGTAAAACTGTTCACAAAAGTCATAACGCCATGAAGTAAGAATATAAAAATGTGTATTTTATTAGAAAAAAAAATGTAAAAAGTTTTAATATTACAATTCTTCCATCATTAATACTGAGAACAATTGTGCTTAAAAAGACAGGGTTACTCCAAGAAGAAAAAATCACCAGGAAGAAAAATCGATAATACCGCGTGATGTATTTAAGTGACGTTTAATCCAAGAAGGCAAGAACGAGGGAGATAAATACCAGAGAGATCACTGAAGGCAATGATAACATGGAAAATGACAATGAGCAGGAAATATGGAAAAAAAACAAAATACTTGAATAATAATTAGATGCAAGGTATATTCTGATATGTGGGCTCCGATTGGGAGTGTCAGTGTAATAATTAGGTGCAATATGGCTCAGTTAGATGCCTCATGCAGAGGCACTGCACCAGAGGTCACAAAGTGAAACAATGGGAAGGAATGGTAAATACCTAGAACAGGGTCTGTGGAACTCGTCAGCCTTCAGCCCGACGCGCGTTTCGTGTTGCGTTAAGGGTGCTTTACATGCTGCGACATCGCTAGCGATGTCGTGCGCGATAGCACCCGCCCCCGTCGTATGTGCGATATGTGGTGATTGCTGCCGTAGCGAACATTACTGCTACGGCAGCGTCACACGCACATACCTGGTCAGCGACGTCGCTGTGACCGCCGAACAATCTCTCCTTCAAGGGGGAGATTCATTCGGCGTCACTAAGCGGCCGCCCAATAGCAGAGGAGGGGCGGAGATGAGCGGCCGTAACATCCCGCCCACCTCCTTCCTTCCGCATTGCTGGTGGACACAGGTAAGGAGATGGCCGTCGTTCCTGCAGTGTCACACACAGCGATGTGTGCTGCCGCAGGAATGAGGAACAACCAGCGGCATGCAGCAGCAACGACATTTGGAAAAGGAGCGACGTGGCAACGATCAACGATTTTTGCCGTTTTTCCAATCGTTGCTCCTATCTGTCACACGCTGCGATGTCGCTACCGGCGCCGGATGTGCGTCACAACCACCGTGACCTCGACGATATATCGTTAGCGATGTCGCAGCGTGTAAAGCAACCTTTAGACTTCCTCTCCCTCGTTCTTGCCTTCTTGGAGTAACCCTGTCTTTTTAAGCACCTTTTGTTCCCAGTAATAATGATGGAAGAATTGTAAGATTGAAACTTTTTAAAAAAAAAAAGAAATAAAATTCTAATAAAACACACATTTTTATATTCTTACTTCATGGTGTGATGACTTTTGTGAACAGTTTTCTGCCTTTCATCTGTTCATAGGCGCTTTTTGTAACAGTTATGCATGGATTGTGCTGCAACTTTCACTGTAAACATGGGAAGTCACCTTTTTTTTTTAGGGTATATCCGTACACTATTTGCATTGAGGCAGTGGTTATGTGTATTTCGTGGTAACACCAAAAGATCCAAACAGATGGACTAGTCAGAGCTGAGGTTTTGCTACAGTTGTATTTATTTTAGTCAACGCTCTGCGAGCCAATGTAAAAGTGCCCATGAGCGTTGTACTACATGGATCTAAAGTCCGCGGGGAAAATCGCAAGGTGCGCTATTCCCATCCGTTAAACGGATGAGAGCGGTGCATGTAATCCTGCGCCCAGCAGCAATGCAGAGGGGCGCCAGAGCCATCCATGGACGTTACCGTCCCCATAATTTTAATGTTTATGTGCACCTGGGCTTTAAGTATATAACCACTGATCTTGGGAATGAAGGTGCCAAAAACTTGGCTTTTGACCAATAGCCATTACTTCCACTTACGAATATATCCTGAAATGGCTGATAACAGGGAGCAATAGATGATATCCAGCAGTATCGTACATACAGATGAGTCATTGGTCGTCTACCTCTGGGGACAATTTTTTTTAACTTCTCATTATGTAAATGCTTGTATTTGGAGCTAAAAAAAAAAATAATTTTTCCATTTTGGTTTCATTAATAATGTTGCCCAGTTTGGCTTTCACAGGTTGTTTTTCTGCACATTTTGCTTTGATGTGGATCTGTCTCCAGGTTTTTGCTCCCCCCTCATCTGAGAGCAGCATAATGTAGAGACAGAGTACCCTAATTCCATCGATGTGTCACTTACTGAGCTGTTTGCTGTCATTTTGATAAAATAAGTGTTTTCTCTGCTGCAGATCTAGCAGTTATACAGAGCTCATGAATATGCTGGACTACCTGCAGCATTCCAAGTAGTCCTGTAATGATAATCTCCTGATAATTAATCAGTGATTTTATCAAAACTACACTACAGTGCCTACAAGTAGTATTCAACCCCCTGCAGATTTAGCAGGTTTACACATTCGGAAGTAACTTGGCATTGTGACATTTGGACTGTAGATCAGCCTGGAAGTGTGAAATGCAGCAAAAAGAATGTTATTTCTTTTTTTATTTTTTTTTTTTAAATTGTGAAAAGTTTATTCAGAGGGTCATTTATTATTCAACCCCTCAAACCACCAGAATTCTGTTTGGTTCCCCTAAAGTATTAAGAAGTATTTCAGGCACAAAGAACAATGAGCTTCACATGTTTGGATTAATTATCTTTTTCCAGCCTTTTCTGACTAATTAAGACCCTCCCCAAACTTGTGAACAGCACTCATACTTGGTCAACATGGGAAAGACAAAGGAGCATTCCAAGGCCATCAGAGACAAGATCGTGGAGGGTCACAAGGCTGGCAAGGGGTACAAAACCCTTTCCAAGGAGTTGGGCCTACCTGTCTCCACTGTTGGGAGCATCATCCGGAAGTGGAAGGCTTATGGAACTACTGTTAGCCTTCCACGGCCTGGACAGCCTTTGAAAGTTTCCTCCCGTGCCGAGGCCAGGCTTGTCCGAAGAGTCAAGGCTAACCCAAGGACAACAAGGAAGGAGCTCCGGGAAGATCTCATGGCAGTGGGGACATTGGTTACAGTCAATACCATAAGTAACGTACTCCACCGCAATGGTCTCCGTTCCAGACGAGACCGTAAGGTACCTTTACTTTCAAAGCGTCATGTCAAGGCTCGTCTACAGTTTGCTCATGATCACTTGGAGGACTCTGAGACAGACTGGTTCAAGGTTCTCTGGTCTGATGAGACCAAGATCGAGATCTTTGGTGCCAACCACACACATGACGTTTGGAGACTGGATGGCACTGCATACGACCCCAAGAATACCATCCCTATAGTCAAGCATGGTGGTGGCAGCATCATGCTGTGGGGCTGTTTCTCAGCCAAGGGGCCTGGCTATCTGGTCCGCATCCATGGGAAGATGGATAGCACGGCCTACCTGGAGATTTTGGCCAAGAACCTCCGCTCCTCCATCAAGGATCTTAAGATGGGTCGTCATTTCATCTTCCAACAAGACAACGACCCAAAGCACACAGCCAAGAAAACCAAGGCCTGGTTCAAGAGGGAAAAAAATCAAGGTGTTGCAGTGGCCTAGTCAGTCTCCTGACCTTAACCCAATTGAAAACTTGTGGAAGGAGCTCAAGATTAAAGTCCACATGAGACACCCAAAGAACCTAGATAACTTGGAGAAGATCTGCATGGAGGAGTGGGCCAAGATAACTCCAGAGACCTGTGCCGGCCTGATCAGGTCTTATAAAAGACGATTATTAGCTGTAATTGCAAACAAGGGTTATTCCACAAAATATTAAACCTAGGGGTTGAATAATAATTGACCCACACTTTTATGTTGAAAATTTATTAAAATTTAACTGAGCAACAAAACTTGTTGGTTTGTAAGATTTATGCATCTGTTAATAAATCCTGCTCTTGTTTGAAGATTGCAGGCTCTAACTTATTTGCATCTTATCAAACCTGCTAAATCTGCAGGGGGTTGAATACTACTTGTAGGCACTGTATACAGCCCAGTAAGTGACACAACGCTGGAATCAGGGTTTTTGCTCCTGCATTATGCTGCTCTCAGATTAGGAGGCAAACATCTGGTGACAGATTCCCTTTAAATCAGAAGGTCAGAAAAAAACATACAAAAGTTAGAAACTCTCTAATGGGACCGTCAGAAGGAGCTTGCTGACGGATTCTCAGTTAACTCATTTTGCAGCCAAAGTTTGTAGAATCAGTCTACAATAAAAAAAACCAATAACCAAAGTGATTTTTAGCTAAAAATACATGCATTTAAGTAACAAAGAAAATTGTCCCTAAAGTAGGACAACCCCTTCTAATATGCCCTAATGTCAGACAAATCTACCTCCATCGGCAGGATCAGCAAATAGTCTGTCCCCCAACAGATAATGTTGGAGGAGATAACGTTCGGTTGATGGCGGCGGTCAGTGAATTCGGGGGCGTTCTTCCTAGTGGGGGCCCTCCTGTGGACAGAGGATTTGGGGGGGTAGATGGATGTCCTCCAGGGGACTGTATCTGACCTGTATGGGGGGCTTTAGTTAAACACAATCTGTGGTATATACGATAGTTATGTAAAATAGCAAATCCTGAACTTTTTTTTACACTTGTTCCTCTGTTATTCCCCCTGGAAATATACGGATAAGTTAACAAATGGAAGAATAGTGTATAGCAGACGGCTCCGTTCCTAAAATATCTGCTGGATTTCTGTGTAATGATTTTCACTGCATACTGACCCAAAAAGACCGCCATATAGCTGCCCAGAACCTAAGTCGTCACATGCGGCATAATCCTGGTATTATTCCATCACCATGGGAATTCTCGAGTCTGACCAGACCTGGATTTCGGGTTTCTGTACAGGTCCTAATTCCCCGAAGGAATGTGGCTTACCCTCCGGTGACCTCAGTAGGTGACAGCCCCCTCCGGTCAGGACCTCATACATTGACTGCCCTCCCCCTTCTGTATGTCCGCACTACCCCCAAGTGTCCCTAATTTTGACACTCTGTCCATTTTTTTTGCAGTGTTTCCAATTCACATAATATGTAATAGATTAATGATCAGTGGTGGTCTGACCACCAAGACCCCATTGATGGTGAGAATGGGGATCCTGTGTCCACTGTGTAGCTGGAGTTGTAGTGTACATAAATAACCCCTCCATGGACGCAGGACCCCCATCCTTGTGATCAGAGGGGTCCCAGCAATCAGGTCCTCTCCACACATGCGCACAACCCCTGCATGGATGCAGGACCCCCATCCTTGTGATCAGAGGGGTCCCAGCAATCAGATCCTCTCCACACGTGCACAACCCCTCCATGGACGCAGGACCCCCATCCTTGTGATCAGAGGGGTCCCAGCAATCAGGTCCTCTCCACGCATGCGCACAACCCCTCCATGGACGCAGGACCCCCATCCTTGTGATCAGAGGGGTCCCAGCAATCAGGTCCTCTCCACGCATGCGCACAACCCCTCCATGGACGCAGGACCCCCATCCTTGTGATCAGAGGGGTCCCAGCAATTGGGTCCTCTCCACGCATGCACACAACCCCTCCATGGATGCAGGACCCCCATCCTTGTGATCAGAGGGGTCCCAGCAATCAGATCCTCTCCACAGGTGCACAACCCCTCCATGGACGCAGGACCCCCATCCTTGTGATCAGAGGGGTCCCAGCAATCAGATCCTCTATGATCTCAGATGTATATGGGAGTGCCGCTGTTGTGATCAGCTGATGGATCTTTCCAGCGGGCGTTCCATTTTTCTACAGCGCCTCCACAGGACAAGAAAGGTATTGCACACTTCTCATTAAAATCAATGGGCTCCATGGCCGTGCCTGGTCTTCGATTCTGCCGAATCCTTGCTAATACATGAGATCTGAAGCATCGTACTGATCGCTCTTCTCTTTTAGGTCGGCTACAAACAGAATATGGAACTGGGCAACAACAAGCTGTACGACATGAAGACGCTGAGCCTAAAGCCGCTGCTGTTCGGTAAGATTCCCCCCCCCCCCCCCCGTGCCGGGGGTCTGCTGCTGTGACGTAGGGGAATGCAATCGGCTTAATTCCTCGGGCCGGCTGTCGCTTTATTAATGGGAGCAATGGGGGGGGATAGAAATGAGCAGCAAATCAGCAGATGTAATGGTGTCTGGACAGGGGTCACGGTGCCCGGCTGTGCTGTAATCCCCCCGGATCCTGCGCTGCTGCCCACATGTACGTCCCAATGATCCACGCTCCCGGGTCTCCTGCAGGGGTCCCGATAAAGGACGCACACACCACACCTTTATTACAGCCACACGTATATTGATTTCCATCCCACATATATACAGTGCTATATACAGTCCTCCATATAAGAGCACGCCATCACCCTGGGGAGTCCCTCAAGTTTTTGGAGCATTTTAAAGGGATTTTTATCATAAATCGTGATTTAAAGGGGTTGTCCACTGCGTGTTTCCAAAGCAAGAAATAGCTAAAACATTTGACATATTCGCCCCACTTTAACCTGCTTCAGTGGACAGGAGCCAATGGCAGCCTGTTCTTTGATCAGGGGTTCGTGATTGGCTGCAGCAATCAGGTGACTAGACCTTTTACATCATCGCAGTCACCTGGCTGCTGCAGCCAATCACAAAGCTCAGTCAGGTGACCAAAGGACACCTACTAGAGATCCCCAAATGTTCTTGTACACCAGCCAAGGGCGGAGTATGCCTGATTTTGTCATCTGTTAGCCATCACTTGCTTAAGACAACCCCTTTAAGAAGTCTCTGCCTTTAAGGGCATTTTTCACCACTGAGTAACATATTATGGTTTTCTTTTTTACAGAATTACTTATCTGTTCCCATGAAAGCCAGGTGACCCCCCTCTATGGCCTCCATGACACCCCCCTCCTCCTCCGATCTCTAGAATACCAGGTCGGGGGTGTAGTGGCAGTCATGTGTGAAGTCACCCAGCTTTCCTAGGACCAGATAGACTACGATACAGCAGAGGAGAACACAAGCGCTTACATTTACCGCTGACTTGCTTATTTTAGGGGGGAAATTTTTCATATTCCGCCCCCCGCCCCGGGAAGTCCTAGGATCTGCATCTGTGATGCTTCCATTTCTTTGCGGCGAAGTGCAGGTTCTTGTTCCTCTTCTGCCAGGCGTAGGCGTTGTGCACCACGATCTTGTCTTCTTGCACCTCCCCGCTGACGACGTACGTGCCCGTCCGGGTCCCGCGCATTATGTTCTGCACACAGGTGGCGTCCAGCTCCAGCCACTCCTGAAGTCTGGGGAGGACGTCGCCTCTGGACAGCGAGCCGTGCTTTATGACGTCCACCCTGGAGTCCATGTCAAAGTCAGAGATGGAGCTGGAGGTCGTGTTCCTCTTCGTGATGCGAACTTTGGCGGCTGCGGAAAAGTAAAAAAAAAGACATTGAGACACGTACGACTCCCTGCACCCATATGGAGCAAAACTACAACTCCCAGCATTCCCAGCAGCCCATTAATAAACCAACCTGTGGCGCATCGGCTGCTGCAACACTACAACTCCCAGCAGCCCATTAATAAACCAATATGTAGTGCAGCCATCTCCAACCTGTGGTGCATCAACTGCTGCAACACTACAACACCCAGCAAGCTCTGATAGCTTGTTAATACATTGCCCAGCATGTATCAGGGCATGCTGGAACTTGTAGTTTTTCAGAGATTCACAGGTTGGGATTTCTCTCTCCATACTGATTGACTAGTTCTTGGGTAACCCAATCAATAGACAAAATGTCTAAGTGGCCTCCACCCTTTAAAGGGAACCTGTCATCAGAAATTTAGCTTGAAACCTAAAAGTTTCCCCCTCTGCAGCTCCTGGGCTGATTCTAGCAGGTTCCTGTACGTTTTGTGGCCCCTTTTAAACCAAATTAAATACTTTATAAACTTGTACCTTTTGCTATGTAAATTTTGTAAATCGTCCATGGGGGCGGGCTCTCTGCTGACCGTTGCTGTTCCTCCAGCAGATTTACGCCGCCCCCCAACGCTGAATTTCATATCTCAGGACGCCGCCCCTGGGCGCCCGTGGTCCCGCGCATGCGCTGTGCGACTGTAGCGGGACTGTGTGCACGTGTGACCGCTGGTGACGTTTTGCGCAGGCACAAGGTTATGGGCGGCGCTGTGAGTGTCATCAGCAAGTGCCGCCCATAACCTCGTGACCGCACTTTCCCCTCTTCCTCCAGCATTCTGCGCAAGCGCTTGCTGGCCAGATGACCCGACGTCACCTCTTTCCCATCTTGCCCTGCTGCAGGGTAAGATGGGAAGGAGGTGACGTCGGGTTATTTGGCCGGCGAGTGCTTGCGCAGAACGCTGGAGGCAGTGGGGGAAAGAGCGTCCACGAGATTATGGGCGGGCACTTGCGATGCAATCACAGCGCCGCCCATTATCTCGTGCTTGTGACGCACGTCACCAGCGATCCCGGCGTGGGCGGCACCTCGGGCGCAGTGGGCGGCGTCCTGATGGATGAAATGGAGCATGGGGGGACGGCATCAATGTGCTGGAGGAACAGCAACGGTCAGCAGAGAGCCCGCCCCATGGACGATTTACAAAATTTACATAGCAAAAGGTACAAGTTTATAAAGTATTTAATTTGGTTTAAAAGGGGCCACAAAAAGTACAGGAACCTTGCTAGAATGCAGCCCACGAGCTGCAGAGGGGGAACTCTAAGGTTTCAAGCTAAATTTCTGATGACAGGTTCCCTTTAAAGAAAGTGGGCGCTTCCCCTTTAAAGAAAGCGGGCGCTCCCCCATTAAAGAAAGTGGGCGCCCCCCATTAAAGAAAGTGGGCGCTCCCCCTTTAAAGAAAGTGGGCGCCCCCCATTAATGAAAGTGGACCCCACCCCCGTAAAGAAAGTGGACAAAGCCCCCCCCTTGTAAATAAAGTGTATGCTCCCCCCCGTAAATAAAGTGGGCGCTCCCCCCCCCGTAAATAAAGTGGACGTTCCCCCCCCTGTAAATAAAGTGGACGCCCCCCGGTAAATAAAGTGGACGTGTCCCCCCCCCCGTAAATAAAGTGGACGTCCCCCCAATGTAAATAAAGTGGACGCCCCCCCCCGTAAATAAAGTGGACGCCCCCCCCCCCCGTAAATAAAGTGGACGCCCCCCCCCGTAAATAAAGTGGACGCCCCCCCCCGTAAATAAAGTGGACGCCCCCCCCCGTAAATAAAGTGGACGCCCCCCCCCGTAAATAAAGTGGACGCCCCCCCCCGTAAATAAAGTGGACGCCCCCCCCGTAAATAAAGTGGACGCCCCCCCCGTAAATAAAGTGGACGCCCCCCCCCGTAAATAAAGTGGACGCCCCCCCCCGTAAATAAAGTGGACGCCCCCCCCCCGTAAATAAAGTGGACGCCCCCCCCCCCGTAAATAAAGTGGACGCCCCCCCCCCGTAAATAAAGTGGACGCCCCCCCCCGTAAATAAAGTGGACGCCCCCCCCCCGTAAATAAAGTGGACGCCCCCCCCCCGTAAATAAAGTGGACGCCCCCCC